>NC_062216.1:140661274-140964305 GCF_902686445.1 Sciurus carolinensis
GGAACCTGCATTTTAAGGTAGATATCATAGACAAAACCTTCAAATGTTAATCTGAATGTTATTGGATTCACTTGGAAACCTCTGCTCTTGCATTTGACTACATTGATCCTACTCTACACATCCAAGGAAAAAACAAATACTAAAAAAAAAAAAAAAAAAAACATAATACAGACATGCCTACTAAAATTGCATATAACAAATCAAAAGAAAAACCATAAACCTTTACCAGAAGTTTTGAGATTATACCTGTGGTTCTCAACAATGAATGATTTTGCCCCCTACTGCCAACTCCACTCCAGGGGACATTTGCCAATGACTGGAAACATTTCTGGTTGTCATAATTAGGGGAAAGGTTGTACTGCCTCTGGTGGGTAACACCCACTGCTAAACATCCTGGATGAATAGGAATAGCCCCACAATGCAGAGTCATTCAGTCCCAAATGTCAATAATACTCACCTTGAAAAACCTAGATTGGATGGAAATGGGGCTTACATGACCCATAACCTTGCAAAACTTCCTTAAAGTCCATTTTAATGACTTTGCTCTTTCTCTTTGGCAGCTGTCACATCTGTTTCCACAATTCCAATCTTTAGCCCACCCTTCCTCTCATACGCTATACTTCCTTTTCTTATTTGGAACAATTTAGCAATGATTTATATCTCTCCGTGCCTTCCTTCTCACCAGCACTCTCCAAAATTATTTTTGTGAGGTACTCTACTCAGCAGGGCAAGTGAGTATCCTTAAGATCTATTCTCCTTAGAGAGAGATAAGGGAGAGGGGTGAAAAGGGTGGTTGTAAATAATAAACTTGATTTTCTTCTCTCATACATGGGAGAGTTAATTTTAGAATGTATGAGTAATGGTTTTCTTAACTTTAAATTCAGCTTTTCTATTCAAGTTTGTCATGCTTTCAACTTTGTTCTTTATTTGGGTAATTAAAAGGTAGTAACTCAGCAGGTGGATTTTCCCCAGCTGTCAAATTCTTGCTAAAATATGATTTAGAACAACTTGACTCAAAAGGGATCTGACAATTAAAGTGGTTTTTTAAAGAATTGTACAATGAATGTGCTTCTTTGGAAAGTTTATTTTCTATCCATTACTATACTTTGAAGTAGAATTTCTAATTGTTATTCAACTATATTTCATTACCGTTAATTGGCTTCCTACATTTGAAAATGATTTACTCCCACTAGTTCAGAAGCTGCTAATAGCAGCCCCTAAATCATAATCTTGACAGAACTGCTTCATTTTGTTTCCTGATTGTATTGTCTTTGCAACTCCAAATTTAACAAGGTGATTATGTCCTTGAATTTTTATAGTTTGTGCTTTTAGAAGAAGGGTTATGGTGATGCTAAACAAATCCTTTTTTAAAAAATTGGAATCTTCAGTCTTTCTCTAATGTAAATGATGTTCCCAAATTTTGTCATTCAAATAGCAACAGGCTTAACCAGTCTCTGGGAAAAGTAGGCAAAGTTCTGCAAGGGTATTTAGATGTGATCCCAAGGTTGGAACTAGAAGCATTTCAAAGACAAATTTGCTTCATCCTAGACAGTTTTATCATGGAAATCAAAGGCAGAGTTACATACACCAAATCATGGGAACTTCAGGAAAGAAAAATAAGTAGACAGACACTGAGTAGTGGATCAGTTATTATCCTTCATGAATGGAAACTAGATAATCAGATTAAGTTGTGGTTCTGCTATTGTTTTGGTTTAGATGTGGTGTCCCCCCAAAGCTCATGTGTGAAACAGTGCAAAGAAGGTTCAGAGGACAAATGATTGAGTTCTAAGAGTCTTAACCTAATCAGTGATTTAATTCCCTGATAGGGATTAACTGAGTGGTAATTGAAATGGTAGGTTGTGGCTGGAGGAGGTGAGAATTGGGGCGTGGCTTTGGGTATATATTTTGTATCTGGCAAGTGGAGACTCTTTCTCTGCTTTCTGATCATCATGTAAACTGGTTCCCTCTGCCACACTCTTCCGCCATGATGTTCTACCTTAACTTCAGTCCTAAGGAATGGAACCAGTTCTTTATGGATTAAGACCTCTGAAACCATGGGCCCTCAAATAAACCTTTCTCCCTCTATGGTTGTTCTGATCAGGTCCTTTAGTTACAGAAGCCAAAAAGTTTACTAAAACAGCTACTGTGATCCATAGTCAACTCACTTTGTTTTTTGAAATGTCTTTAAAATGGGAACAGTAGTATCTGCCATGTATCTCTCAAGTGCAGAGTAAAACTTGTTGAAAATTCAGAATCTCAGGCCTAGCCCATATCCATAGAATCAGAATCTGTATTTTAATAAGATGCCTAGTTAATTCACACATACATTAAAATTTGACAAGTAGTAAAGTTAGGCAAATGCTATGCAACTATTTTGAAAAGGCAAAGTACTCATAAGACTAAGAAAAATAATTATTTCTAAAATTTCAAAGAAATATATATGTATGTTTACATAAATCACATAATTTCTATGAAGTCTAAAGGAAAAGACTTTTTATTTACATGATTATCAGACATTCATTTTAACACTAGAAAGGTGCAAATATAAGATATGCAATATTTCCAAAGGAAAATTTCAGTTGAAACTCATGTAAAAGGAAACAAGAGGAATGAAGCTGGCAGGTTCAAATCAGTTTAATCATAGAACCATCCTAAAGTGAATCTTGGAAAATATTATCTCATAGTGCTTGCTCTTTGTGGAATCACAAGCAAAAAAAATGAAGGGAAAATACTTCTTTCCCTTTTGGAGAAGAAAGTATAGCCAAGGCAGAGAATGAGAAGCTGAATGCTGCGAAGTAAATAATAGGGAAGACTTGAGACAAGAAATGAGTATGAAAGGGAAAGAACAATTTAAAAAGTATATGTGGTGTCTTCTGCGGGTACTCCAGACATCAAAAAAGAGTATACAATGTATTTGAGGGCTTGATATTCCTGAACAGTCAGAATAGCCAAAACTGCTGTCAGCAACTTAACAGGGACAGTATGTCAAGGACAAAATCCACACCTACAACCTTCTACTCAACCAAATTGCATGCAATTGCCAGTGACAGGTCCTTTTTTGGAATCCTCTTATCATGGCAACCATCCTCAGCATTATAAACAGTGCCATGAAGGCAGAAAGACATCTCTGAGCCTGAGGCACAAATCTCCTGTGAAACTAAGACAAAAAATTGAATGACTCTACAAGGAACTGTTGCTCCTGTACAAGGATGGACATAAATCCTATAGAACATATACATATAAAATACACACCGTTAGGCATTGTTTCATAAGAGCAAAATAAATAAAGGTGACTTTTGTTCATTGAGCAGTCAGCTTCAGTTTAAGAACTGAGAGGATTCGGGAATGGACCATCTTATTATTGATTTTAAGCTCTCTAGAAGAACATAAGTACTGGGAACACAGCCAAAAATATTGTGCCAACAATATAGGATTAAACACTTTCCAAATTCTGCTATTTGAGCAGCACACTATTCAGTGATGGAGTGCTTAATAACAGAAGGGAACTGAATCCAGTTCACCTTGTCCTTGGGAGGTATTTATAGTGTAATACCAATATAGCTTCAATCCATCTACTCAATGAGTATTAATTAGGCCACTAATGTGTGCTAGTCATGGTGAGGTGAGCAAGTATTCAATCAAATTGAAGGTATGAAAACCATAATAGCAACCGAATGAATGTCAACCTCAATGTCTGGGAAATCAACCCCGGGCTTGTATTAGTTGGCTGCGGTAACATCCCCTATCAGCAGTGTTATTGTCTAGATGTTGCCAGTGGTGGGATCAGTTAATTATAAGTCTATAAAGCATTGTATATGAAGCATTAACTTGAAGTCTGGAGGTAGGAGCCATCTCAAATAGGAAAGGCAAAAACAACTTAATAATATTAACCTTCAAAAGTTTTAGAGCCAACTGTAATAATAGTCATTACCATAAATTCATAAAGAGATGCAAATTGCAAACTAGTTGCCTCACTTGACCTGACAGAAATAACCCACAAAGTAAGCAATAGCAAAACAACAAGAAATAAATATTCTAGGGTAACATCTATCCTTTTATCCATTTTCTCAGCTGTAAGCTCCCTGAGATTAGGAATTGAATTTATCTTGGATAAGAATTTATCTTATCTATTTATTCTCTTTGTACCAAGTAACACAAGGCTTGACATATATTCATTCTGAAACTTTATTGAGCATGTTATATGCTCATGCTCTAGCTACTGGAGAAAGGAATAGTCACAAGAAAATAATGACCCCTGTATTCTCGACTTATACAAACTATTGAGAAGGATAAATATTGATCCCATGATTTTACCTGAGATAATGATCCAGTGCTATAGAAATGTATTATCTGGCTGTATATTTGAATATGGGGTCAGGGACATTTTTCTTTAAGAAAGTAATATTAAGCTGTGACCAAATGAATAAGGTGTTAGTTTGTTGATATGGAGAAGGAGGAGATGTTCTAGGCAGAAGAAATTACAAGCAAGTTCCCTAAGCCTTGGAGGAACTTTATACAAATAATAAAAGCAAGACTTACTTCACTGGGTCTTAAAATAAACACAGGGACAGTAGCCTAGGAGTAAACTGGAGTTTTTAGCCAGAGGGGTTTATGCATGACCTGGGAAGTCATTTAAGGATTTTAGTATTTATAATCAATTCACATAAAAAGGATTTAAGCAGTGGCCTGATTTGATGCAATTCACACTCACCAAAAGACAAATTTGAACTGTATATAAAAAGAATTGATGAGAATGAACCATATTGAAAAGGCAAGATTGGTAGAGATTTGCAGTGGTGAAAGGGAGAGGACACTGAATGGGACCAGAATCTTGACAGTGGAGATGGTGAGATTCTGGGGCACAGGCAATTAGAGAGAAATGTAGGGAGTGGAATTTACAGGACACTTTCTTTGGTGGAGGGAAGGATAGAGAGAGACTGGGGTAGAGCCAGTGAATCGAGGTACTCATTTAGCAACTGAAGAAGGCAGCTGTCAAAAACTCTTTTTGAGACTTTTTTGTCCTGAAATAGAACATGTAACAAGTAAGTGAATTACTGCTCAGCACAGTGCACCTACAAGTACTGGATACAGGATAAGAAACATTTTGTTAAACATACAGCTGTTTGGTGTAAATGTAAAGAAATCCTTCAAAGACTATAAACAAACAAATAAAAAATCATCACTCAATCAATTCACAAAGTGTAAACTAGTTTTTAAGATTTTGAATACTACATAGGTGGTATTGGCCAATCCCTAGAGGCTTAAGGTCAGAATTTCTTTTTTTTTTTTTCCTAATGAAAAATTTCAAATATACTTAAAACTTGAGAGACATGTGCAATGAACTGCATGAACTCATCATTCTTATTTCATTCATATCTCTCTATCCACTACCCTCCTGCCTACATGAGATTGTTTCAAATCATATCTAAGATGTTATACCATTTCATCTGCAAATATTTTAGTTTTTTGTTTCTAAAAGATAAGGATTTTTCTTTAAGTATAGTCATCATAATATCATCACATCTGAAAAATGAACATGATTTTTAAGTAGTGAATATACAATGTTCAAATTTCCCTAATGGTCTGGCTTTTTTTATTTGTTTTGTTTTTGTTTTTGTGTCTTTGAGTCAAAATCCAAATAAGATCCAAATTACTACTGATTGATAAATATTTTGTAATATATAAACAACTGGTTTCCCTGTGATTTATTTATTGGAGAAACCATATTGTTAGTCTTGCAGAGTTTCCCATGTTCTGGAAAATAGAGTCTGTATTTAAGGGCCATTTATTTAAAGATTGGGAGAAAATCCTTGAATAGAGAGTAGACATTGATCAAATAACCTTATTAAAAAACAAACAAACCAGGAAATTCAGTGACACCCTCAGTAGAGGAATTAAATAAAGGAATTAAATAAATATTTTTCAGAGGTAGAAAAGATATTTGCCTTTCTTGCACTACGGGAAGAAGAAACTGGCAGAAGAAAGCAAACATTATGAAAGGCTGCATTTAAAAACCTGTCTTAAAGTATTTCACCAAAAAAATTCTAAAGAATATAAGCTGAGTGCCAGGCACAGTGATGTAACCTGTAATCCCAGTGATTCAGAAGGCTGAGGCAGGAGGATCACTAATTGAGGCCAGCCTCAGCAATTTAGCAAGGCCCTAAGAAGCTTAATGAGACCCTGTCTCAGAATTAAAAATAAAAGGTCTGGAGCTGTAACTTAGTGGTAAACCACCCCTGGACTCAATCCCTAGTAATATATATATATATATATATATATATATATATATATATATATATTATACATATACTTATCTATGTATATACATTTGTTTATCTATTTATCAGTTCATCATCAAGAATCATCAAACGTATAAAGAAACAAATGCCATCAATGGGAATCATTAAAAAGAAACTGTGAAATAAGAGTATCACAACTACTGGTATAAAAATTGTCCTTACAGAATTAGAAATAATTAACATTTCTAAAAAAGAGATACATTAAAATTATCAAGGAGAAGTCTGTCTTTGCTCTTAAATATAATCATTAACTGATAGTCCACTAAATTTATAAAATTAAATTTACATAGTGGTTTTCCTTAGAATAGAAAGAGAAACTTTTAAACTATTAATTCTGATAGTCCAATTTGATAAGTTTGATAGAATTTTTTTAAAAACCCTGAATTAAATTACCATGTAAAATGTAGAGACACAGTAGCAACAATTGCACACAGTTGGAAAAAGTTGTAAATAGGGTAGATCTTGAGAGAGTATAGAAAATTCACACAAACATTTATTAATAGAGAAGTTCTATAAGATAACTGAAATTAATGAAATCAGTTGAGAATGGAAGGAGTTGTAATTAAAGAAATGGCAGAAATTATTTTTAAAATGATGAAAGACATCTAACTCCAGATTCGAGAATCACCATGCCTGCCACAATCTCAAGCAGGATAAAAATAATCCACCTAGAAACAATATAGTGAACATTAGATCATTAAAGCTTAAAAGAGGGAGAAAGAGAGATGGAGACAATCTATGAATGATCTTTGGTTAGAATTAGACTCCAAGGTAACTTTCAAAGAATGATGGAAAATTTCTCAATATTGTAATGGAGAAAGAGAAATTATCTTCAACATGTTTAGAAAATTGTCATTCTAGAATTCTAGTCTCTGTAGATTCTTATTTCAGTTTCAAGAAGGAAAGTGAAATGTAGATGTTTTCAAATCAAGAGTGAGAATCTTTATTTGCCATTACAGGAATGTCTGAAGAATGTACTTTAAGGACAAGGAAACCAGTCCCAGAAGGAACACTACTATGCAAGAGGACGGATGATCACAGAGAACCCCAAAACATGAGAGAAAATCTCAACAAACTCCCTACAAAACAATAGCAATGATGCTTTATGTCTTAAGTAGAGAAATTCTGGAATGTGTATACCAAGAAATATTTACATAATTTCTCAGAAGTGAAAATGAACGAACTGCAGCCTTGTATCTGTATGGATGAAACTAATACAAAAATTTCTTATACAAGTGTTTTTCTCAAACTTGTGGTTTTAGTACTGAGTTGTGATAAGACAGGGGGAAATGGAAGACAATCTGTTTTTACTTGTAGCTTGATTACAATGTCTGATTTTTGATATAATTTAATGAACTGGGTTACTTCTCCATAATTGCATCAGCCAATCTATCTCATATAATCAACAAAAGACAGTCTGGGTCAACCTTTCTTCAATTTACTAATTATAAGAATAATTTATCATTCCTTACTTCCTATCATCTTTGAACATTTTAGTCAAATGAACCCTAACTTTCCAGATATATTGCTTCAGTTGATTGTCAACATGTGACAATGTAGTTAGATAAACACCAGGGGAAACATTTTTCTCTATCATTTCACTGCATATAAAATTTGCTCTGAGCGTGGCTTTAAAAAATAAGAACTTCTCTGTGACCAGGAATAGCATCATTCCTACAAATTAACAAACTATTTATTATAGTCTTAATTTTCAAAATCTTTTCCTCCTTTCATTTAAATATATATTTAGTTTTTTCTTAGGCAATGTATACTTTGAGTTATATTTAAGTATGACTTTGACCAGGAGAGTTGGCATAAAAAGGAAAGACTAAGTCTTGGCTGCAAGTAATTAACACCCTTCATGTTTCTGGGAAATAAAAAGTGATGGCCAAGTTGAAGTGTAATACATGTGTATGAGGAAAGGGAAGGGGCTCATCTATTGACAAGTTAATTAGGTAGAGTAAGGTTTAATATTTTATATAATCGTTTGTTTTAATAAATATGTTAAGGCCATTCTACTTGTCAGTGAGAAATAATGGGTTTCAAGTTCTGAAATGTTGTGGGATCCTATAGTATCTTTTGGTGTGTTTTATTGGATACCCATCATTTCTATCGCTCTGGTGAAATAGGGTTTCTTTGTCAAATATGTTTAAAAATTTCTAAATATTCTTTTCATCTCTCAGAGACTAACCATATACTTTGTCTTATGAAAACTCTGAGAATTTATACTAAAGATAAATCTGCTTCACTTCGCTTGACTGACATGTCCCTGCCATCCTTGTGTACAGATCTCTTTTGTTATGATGATTTTTTTCATGTGCTGCCTGCTACCATTTTATAGAAATATGCTTTGGGGAAGATGTGAGTGGTGATAATAGGATGAGTCTCACATTTGTTTATAACAATAAGTAATAGTAGAAGTAGTGTCAATAGTTAACATTTGTTAAGCATTTGTGTGTCAGATATTAGTCTAGGTTCTTTGTATACATTAATTTGCTTAGTACTTAAAGAATCACCAATAATTGAATATTTTAATTCCCTTGTTTTAGAAATGAGAAAAATGGGACTCAGAATTGCGAACTAACTTTCCCAAGACTAAATGATTGTGTGAGTGGAGTCAAGACTTGAACCTGAGAAGCTTGGATGTCTCCATTAGCTTTATTTCTGTGTCTTAATGTCTTAACCTCATAATTTCCAAAGCTTCCATTTACATCTCTGCTAAAAAAAAAAAATGAATGGAACTATACTCCAGTCTCCTCTTATGCATATGAAGTTCTACATTTGCCATCAAATGCTGAAAAAAAAATTCAACACAATTACCGTTATCATTTATATAATGGTTTCTTTTAAAATAGAAAAATTCTCTCTTGAGGAACCACATTAAGGACCTGAATTAATTGTTTGGATTTTTATGACTTTTTCTTGTTTACTGATGTTAATCTAAGGTTATAGACACTTTACATATTTGGGCACATATATTTAGCATAATTTTCAAGTTTAAGTTGTCTACAGTTTCATTTAGGAATCAATTCTTCAGTATGGGAGGTTTATTCTTCCAACTTTGAGATATTGTTATTAATTAAACTGATAATGAAGTTTACTAAGACTTTGAAGACTTACTATAAAAATAGATTGAAGGTAACTACAGAAGATATTCTATGGAAAACATAAAATTTACTCTCAAATTTACCTTAGAAGCAAATACATGAAAAATGTAACTATCTTTTATTAAACATCTACCATGTACTAGTCACTATACTGGATTTATGTCTCATAAAAATTTTCTGGCCTGAGTCAACTATTTCAAAGACAAATAATACTGAGAAACTTAGTTTCAGAGGAATTAAATAAATTGCTCAAAGCCATAAAATTAATAATTAAGAAAACTAGAATTCAAACCCAGATTTCTTTGATTCCAAATCCTGGACTACTTTACATGTCTAATCAACTGTTTAAAGAGTATTGAATTTAGTTTAAATGAAAAACATATATTTAAACCATAAGTATCTGTTTTCTGTGTGTATGAGACTATGTTTTGTTTGTTTTCCAGCAAGGACATTTTAATGTTATGTATTAGATTTTGCTATAAGGATTTTTAAAGTAAATGGCAATGGTTAATTTTAAATATGTTCTATAAAATGCAATATACAGTTCTATGAATGGGGTTGCTTGTTTGATTTTGTTCATCCTGGGCACCAGAAGCCTGACTGCAGTAGCCACATAAATATATCTCATAAAACACCCAGAGTGGAATTTATAACAAAAGACTTTGTGCAGATGGGTCTAGCTTTAATCCAATGAACTAGATATAATTTTAAAGCAGTTTATTATAAGAAACAGTTTATTAGAAAGTTTATCTAAGCGAAAGAATACATCACAGTTATAAATGTAAATGTGATTCTCTTACAAACACCCTGTAATGTAGTACTGAGGAAATGAGGTGGTTCCTGGGTCTATAATTAATGAATGGAGGTCACAATGTTTTCTCTCATAGTTCCACTCATTATCTCTGCATCAATAATATCCATATTTACAATTCCTGACCATTTTTCACTTTATTAGGCTCTGGAATAGTATATTTAATTTAACATTATTTATTGATATTTCCCCTTGTCTCTTCCACAAGATTGTTAACCTCAACATATTCGATAGTGACAACGTACTTTTATCTTTGCATATCAACTCTTCCTTCATTATTTACTTTAGCATATCATGATGTACCCAACTGCTCTTAACTCTGAATCTTGGGCATCACGCTTAATTTCTTGATTTCCTCAACTCCCTATATCCAATCCAGTGCCAATTCTTTTCTTTTCATCCTCTAAATAGCTTATAAACTAGCCCACTTCTCCTCATCCCTATTTCTAACTCCTGAGTCTAAACCAAGATATCTTTTTAAAGGATAACTTCAATAGCTTCTGAACTGGCCTCACTGCATCTACCCCTGCCACCCATTCAATCCTTACATTATAAATTTCTATCCTGTCCTTCCTGTGTTTAAAATCCTTCAGTTTCTTCACATTTGTCTTAGAATCATGTCCAAATATTTTAAAAATAACTTACAGAGCTCTGCATATTATGATCCCTACCTCATCTTGAAACACTTTCCACAATCTCTACATTTTGTACTCTAGTCATATTGATATCCTTTCAGCACTTGCTATATGCCATATTCTTCTCTCCCCCAAGTAAAATAATTGGGAAGAGTCAACACCTTGACAATATGGAGTATTCCTATCCATGGACATGGACTATCTCTCCATTTATTTGGTTCTTTGATTTCTTTTATCACAAATTTGTGATTTTCCTCATATAGATCTTGTACCTATTTTGTTAAATCCAACCATGTTTTTTTAAAATTAATCACTAAATTATCTGTAAAAAAATTTAAACTATCTTCCAGATATACTATTAGCTACAAGGGAGCAAAGCACATGACTATTCTGTTTACCACTGTATATCTACAGGAGCATGGTAGACATGTAAGAAATATTTTTTTAAATGAGTAAAATAATAAATGCATGCCATATGTGCTGAACTATATCAATATAATAAAAACTGGAGTTGTTTCTCCAACACTTAACTGTACCCCAAATAAATAGTGTAGCCACATGGTAACCAATTTACCCCTTGTCATTGATTTGTTTTGAAATAGGCATGACCATTCTTGCCCACGAAATGTTAGGAGAAATCTGCCGGAAGAAATTTCCCTCACTCCTAAAAGAGGCTAAAAGAGATACTTTCTCTTTTTTCTCCACATGTGGTTGGTTCTGTGTCCAAAACCTGATACTTAGGCAGTCATTTTGCTGATAGTCGCAGCAAGAAGACAACATGAAAGAGGGGCGTATAGAAACATTGAGCAAAAGCAAGTCCCAAACTGACCCCTGAATAATATATTGTGCTGAACTGAGCAATCTTGAAGTCAACTTTTCCTGTGGATTTATATTCCCCTAATATCATGTTGTATAATAAGTATTGTAATTCTTAAAATGAATTTTAGACTCTGCTTTATGGGGAAAAGTTTAATATTTTAAAATCCTTTTAGTTTGAAACATTCCTGTTTGAGGACTACCTAAGCTGAAAACAAATACTCCCATTGGAGAGAAGCATAAAGGGCTTTATAGTCTTTGTTGACCCTTTTTGGTATATCTGCCTTCTTACGCCCACTTCCAGAGAACACCATGTACTTGAGTTAAGTTTAAGTCAGTTTTGCACATGTATCTTTACTGGATTGTATGAGGTAAGTAAATAATTTTGTTTATGAAAGTATAACATAAATATAGTGTTTTAACATCTTCTCAAGTGGTTTTTGTTTTAAATTTTTAATTATCAAAATAAATGTCCTTCCTCTCTCTCTCTCTCTCTCTCTCTCTCTCACACACACACACACACACACACACACACACACATACACCATAATCTTTCTCACAAACAACCTTTTTAAACTCCAACAATTATCTTCATGCTGCCTGCATAACTCTGAAATGAGAGGAATTTGAACTGTTAAGTAGATTAAAAGGTTAATTGCCTAATCGTCCTTTCTTTCCTGAAAAGACTATTTTGACCTATACAAGTTTCCTGTCAGGAAGCTAGGAATCTTTTGAAATATAATTAAATAAACCAGTCTTATCTCTAAGGTTAACTGCCTTTACATAATAATGTTAGTGTCCTGGCAGCTGATATTTTTTACATTCTTAAGGAAAAAAAATCCTATTTCTTTGTGTGCTGTTACATTTGGAAAATTATGATGTGTAAGCTTTGTTTCTACTAACAACACATATTTTGAGAAAATATTTCAGAAAATGTCATAAACAGTTGAACAAACCTTGCATATTTCCCTCTTTGCAAGACAATTGCAGGCTGGAAATAAGCAAACATCTGAAAATTTAGAGATGTTTCAGAAAATGTTCTATTTTCTGTTCTTATTAAATACTTATGATGACAAAATGACTCTTCAAAGGTGTTAGAGAAATACTTTACTCACAATATATTACATAACAAAAACCTTTGATAGGTCCCAGTATAATTCACTAAAGTGCTAATAAAAAAGTTGCAATTATTCTCAGCATATCATTAACATTTAAGCATTTCATATTTAGTAATGTGAATTTGAAATATTTCATGTCTAACATTTCCCCAAAGAGTTATTTGCTTGACTTTTTACTCATTATTTACATGATAAAAATAAAACTATTATTGATTTTATTGGGCTTGGTTCATTCTAAATGATCATACTTTCACTTCTGCACATCTGTTATCTTTGGTTTGGTTTCAGAAGTATTTAAAATGTACTGTTTCCTTGGGATATTAAAACACTACTGAAGAAGTGACATCTAAAAACTCAGTTTTTGTTTCTGCTTTTTAAGAACTTATAGAAGTAAACAAAAACCTCTGGTAAAACTGTCAGAGAATGTTCTCATTACCTGGGAATATATATAATTTTCTTTTACTAGTTGAGATGACAAAGTCTGTAGTTAATGAATTTTAATTCTCACTTTCTTCTGAAATAGTGCCCTTCATTTGAAGAGAGACCAAAATCTATGTTTAGATATTTCCATGGAGGAAATGCAGTGGAAAGAAAGGTCTAATGCAATAGTCAGGAAGTAAAGATGAAAGTCAAAGTGGTAGAAGGGAGCTGAGGGTGTAAAGGCAGGGAGAAATGAAAGGGTAAGAGAGAAAGGAGCGACATCAGGAGCGAGAGAATGAATAGCACTAAGAAAAGTGCTTAGATTTCTGATACAGGAAGTTTGCTAGGCCAGGGTGGAAGTCAGCTGCAGAGGAGGTGGTGATTAAAGAGAAAAAGCAAATAGAGTTGACTGAGTTGGGCTGAGCATAGTCATTACCTCATGAGAACATTTAATATGGCTTGTCTCTAAAGACCAATAAACTCACATATGACCTGGCCGACATGAAGCACTGAAGCAAAATGGGTCAATACATCAGAGGAAGTCTAAGTAGAAAATTGGATAGGAATTCATTTCCTATTTCCTTGGACTTAAAACAAATTTTTGAAATATAAAACGCATACAAAAGTGCACATTAATAGGGCAAGACAATGCTTCTCCCACCTGATTATACATTAGAAAATAATATTAATACCCAGATACCGTGGCATCCTTTTTTTTTTTTTTTTGTACTTTAGGCTTCTTATAGAGTCTCTTGTGCTATCTGGATTGGGAACCTGTAGTAAAAAAAATGATAACATAGTGAATACTGATAGATCTACTGCACACTTAGAATATTGAACACTGCTCGTTTCTTCAAACCTTCTGTTTCTTTTAACAGAAGTACCAGTCACTTGTCTCCCCACACCAAGCATATAAGGAATTCATATTCTACATTTAACATCAGTTATTTTTTGCTAATCTATTAGGCATCTCTAAACATTTTAATTTACAATTTTTTTGTCTTAGACCTCTATTATAGCAATGGAGTCATACTGAGTGAATTCTCCAATATATTTCATTGAATTATGTGTTTGTTTTTTTGCAATATACAAAGGCTACATTCCCAGCTCCCTTTCTTTTTAAATTTTGAGACGGGGTCTCACTAAATTACTGAGACTGGCCTCAGACTTTCTATCCTCCTGCCTCAGTCTCCTGAGCCTCTGGGATTATAGATGTGGGTCATAGTGCCTGGCATGGATTATGTATTTAGGCTTAATCTATTTAATGCATGTAGTTATTATTGTTTCATTTCATTGTTGATTAGCTTTTTGTTTTATGACTAATAGTCATTTTACTAAAATATCTTGCAGAATTTTCTGTGAAGAGGTCTAAGCAGTTTCTCATCATGCATTAGCTACAAGGAAATTTTTATGTCTCTCAGTATGGACAGAGGGAGAGGAGGTAATACAGCAGGATGAGATTCTATGAGCATCTGCACCAAGTTCATTCAGTTTACCTATGCTTTGAAGATTTGCTTAACTTGCTATCTTTTATACCATTTCCATTTTGTTTTAAATTGCTGCTCTGCATGCTCAACTATGTTATGGATTGGTTTGAAAAAAAAAATCTATTTATTTCACATTTCAGGATCTTCTGATGCTCAATAGTCAGTCTTTCCCAGAGCACAGTAGTGAGCAGGGGCTGTTTGTCAATAAGAAGAGCGATCTGCAGAAGAGAATATGGTTTTGCTATGACTGCTTGTGGGTTTGCGTTGTGGTGCTTCTATTTGAATTGGCCAAAAACTCTCTTCAGTGCCCTCCTGGCTCTGGATAGTTTAAGCATTATTGGACTTTCTGGGTCATAAAATTCAATTGGTAGAACAAATTTCACTGTGGTCAGAACTGTGGCAGTCGTTGCTTGTTTTAAACCACAGTTCCTGGGTTTATAGTTATTTGTTTAATGAGTCAGAGCAGACACTCAAATATGACTTTTACCTTCCAAATCCAAAAATGCCTACTAATAATTGTGACTCTTCTTTAGTGGTAGGTGGAGTTAAGTGTAACAATTTTTTGTGTGTGAAGAGGATATCTCAACACTATCAATGAACCCCTAGAAACTTCACAAGAGGCCAGACCTCAGACATTTATAGGGTTTTTTGTCTTCTGGTTAAAATGACCTCCTAAGGTACATACCATTGTTCAACAGGTCCTGTTAGCAGTGTTGGCAGCAAAGTCATGAACCAGTTAGGGATGAGAAGTTACACAAGTTCTCTGTGGGCTGAGTGTGGCAGAGAGCATGGGAATTGAAATGGCTTTGGGGTAATGCACTGGAGATGACCTGGGCTGGTGACTAAGGACTTTTCACACCCACACTTCTGTCTTCCTCACCCGCACTGCATCTTCCAGGAGGCCTCTTCTTCTGTAATGTCCCTCTAGTACTCTGCACTGAGAAATCTCAACATTATGCTCATTGTGCAGGAGAGAATATTAAAGGAATCTGTAGTTTGTCACAACACTTATATTGAAGGGTGCACTCAGCTGAGAAGCAATAAATTGAAAACAGAGTAGGCTTTAAATAACAAGATAGAATGACTCAGTCATTCTGCTCTTCACACAATGGACCCTTGCATGAAATAGGGATGGCGGCATGAATGGAGTTTCTAGGGGTTCCTCTTCATGACTGCCACTGTTGAACATTTACCTAGCAGAAAAGAGACCAGTGTTGAACCACTATATGGTACCATTCAATGAGGATAGCAAAATATAGTACCTATTTAGTAGGAAATTGAGTATATTGCTTTCCTTACATTTTAGAAGTCAGTGATTTATCTTGGCAGGAACTGACGCATATTTAAAATCCATGTCATACTTGCCTGTGGAGCTTTATCCAGCACCACTCTATGAGGGTCTGCAGTTGTATGATCCACCAATGGGGGATATGGTGTAACACACTGAGCCCTAAGAGCCCCTCTCATGCAAAGGACTAGAAATCGTGGTCATATGACTCGGGATCCATTGATTCCTGTCATCTAGCACACCACTCCAAAATGCTGGCTAATAAGGCAAAGGAATGGGTTTTGAAAGATGCAGCTGAGATGACTGTTTGGAGACTGTGCTCTGAGGTCAGGGCACCATCCTCTAGGCACAGCTTATGTACACCCTAAGTTGCAAGCATTAAAAAGTGCTCTGTCTTTGGTAGTTAGACTACAAGGGACCAGAACCCAAGGATATAGGAATGACTTCACTTACCACCACTTGGTGATTATCTGGAAGGTTTTATATTTCCAAACCTGCAACTTTCAGTCTAGAGTTCATTATTCATAGAGAAGGAATGTTTCCAACAGACAGCACAGTAAGATTCTTATAAAACATTATACCATGGTTTCTAACTGGTTTCTTTAGGGTTCTTACTCCAGGAGGCCAGCAGTCAGGTAAAGGAGTCTTCATGCTGGCAGGGGTAATTGACCCAGTCCTTAGGTGAAGGAAAAGCTTCTGTTACACAGTGAAGGCAGGCAAGAATATGTTTGGCACCCAAACGACCCAGTTATGTATTCACTGATTTCCTTGTCCAATTTTGATGGTAAATGGGTAAAGGACGCAACAGAGAAGATTATGGTGAAGAGGCTCAGAAATGAATGCTTGGGTCGCCCCACTGTATAAGCCACCTGTATGAGCAGAGGTGTGAGCCAAGAGTGAATCTGAAATGGTGAGTGGAAGAAGGGAACAGCAAACATCAGTTATAGCTCCAAGAACAGCTGCACCAGTGAGGGCCCTAATGTGTCCATTAACTCTGCTTTTAAAATTTACACAGGAAAAGAAATAGACCAGACTCCTGGAGGAGTTATTCCCAGGTGGATGAACTTATTTTAAAAAGTGGCTCCAAACACACAGGTGTGCAGTCTAGTGGAGGCTGTAGAGGACCGCCCAGCTGCCCCACTTATTCTTAACATTCCCAGCTGTTAGGATCACTGACAGCTGACAACCCACAGCAGAGTCCCTTGCTTGGCAGGGCCCTCTGCCAGCAAGAACGGTTTTACTTTTGTTCATGCTTCCTCCCAGAGGCAACTGCATTAAACAACAGACTGGGTCATGGTAAAAATGCCCAATGCCTGTGCCTCAACTTGGGACATCTCTGAAGGACCATCTAGTTCCAGAGCGCCTATAGGAGGAACTACGGCCTTTCTTGTAACCGTAACTCAGTTCAGCTTCTCCCTCTGCTCAATTGCACCTCATTCTCCTGCACTGTGGTTTCTGGGAGCACTCTTTCTAAATCTCCAAGGGCAAACCTTTTCCACCTAAGAGGCCCTCTAGGATACCTAAACAAAGACCACAGCTTATAATTTTTACATTCTTTTATGTATGTCATGGTTTGGATGTGAGGTGTTGCCCAAAGTTCATGTGTGAGACAATGCAAGAAAGTGTAGAGGTGACATGATTGGGTTATGAGAGTCTTAACCCAATCAGTGAATTAATCCCCCGATGGGATTAGTTGAGTGGTAACTGAAGGAGTTAGGGTGTGGCTGGAGAAGGTAGGTCCCTGGGGGTATATATTTTTTATCTAGTGAGAGGAACTCTCTCTGTGCTTCCTGATCCTCATGCCTTGAACTGCTTTCCTCCACTACACTCTTCTACCATGATGTTCAGCCTCAGCTCCAGCCCCAGAAATGGAGTCAGCTATCTATGGACTGAGACCTCTGAAATTATGAGCACCCAAATAAACTTTTCCTCCTAAAATTGTTCTTGTCGGGTCTTTTAGTCATAGCAATGAAAAAGCTGACTAAAGCAATGTATGTTCTTTTCATTTTTACTCCAATTTTTACAATCTATTTTCTAGTTTGCTAATCCTGTTTTCAGCTGCATTCAGTCTGTTCTTTGACTTTTCTAGTCATTTCTTCTTTTCAGGTACATTATTTTTACTTTCATTTTCAGAGGGTTGATTTGGTTCTCTTTTATAGATTTTAATTCTCCTCTGAATTCTCTGCCCTTTGACCAATTTTGTTTTTAACAGAAACTACATGTGTTGAAAATCCTTTGCTAACTAAGATATCTGAGTCATCCCTTTCCTTGTCTCCCATGAGATGGTCATATGGTCTTGTTTCCACATTTCTAGTAATTTCTTAATGTGCATTGGACACTGTAATGTAATATACCTGGAAAGGCTTTCAAAGTGGTTATTTTCCCTTGATGGAAAATAGAGGACAGAACACCTCAATCTGCTTGGGCATAAATGGGTGGGACTGGGTTTCAGTTTTAGAGACTCAGTCTCCTTTTCCTTTGCCTTGTTCATGTTTTCTGTGTCCCCCACCCTTCACAGGTGTTTGGTTTTGAGGTGGTTAGAGTTTGTGTCTTCACGTTTTGAAGACTGCAGAAAATTCAACTAAGTGCTTCAGAAATCTCAGTCCGGCTTCCTCAGCACCTACCTTATATGGTTGATGGAAACTTCCTTGAAGGTAGGGTGAGTAGTATGGCAGAGTTCACAATATTTCTGGAGAACTCAATTTACCTTCCAGAAGCTTGGTCTGGTTCCTATTCAGTCTCCTGAATAGGAGCTTCAGTAACAACTGTTCAGGGAGAAAAAGCAGTTGCTTACATTTGCAACTCTTTGGGTTTCTAGTTTGTCACACTGGTACAGTAGAATCACTAAAACTTGCTAATTTCTGGTTTCCCTGGACAGTTTTCTGACTGGTCAAGCCAGATTCTCAGCAAGGAACTCAGTCAGAAAAATGCCCCAGGGGAAAGAAAGATGAAACTCCTTGTTCATATTAAAGAGTTTTTCTTCTTTCTGGAATTTTTGTTTGTTGATTCTGAAGTTCCCTTGTGATTTAAAAATATGACATTTGTAATTTCTCTGGTGTTATCCAGTTTTGCAGCATGATTTTACCCATTCTGACTGAACCTATTCTAAACAGAAACCCTTTGGCATTAATTTTTAATTCCATAATTATACATACTATTATTTTGATGGCACAAACCTTTCAATTATTTCTTCATGTTTACCATTGTCTATAGTAGCAGTACATTTTTACATCTTAGATTTTCTTCTTGGATAAAATTTATTCTCAAAGTGCAACTGTTAAAAGTTCCTTTCATGAACATTTGTTCGTCATAATTATCTTAGTAAATGTTTGCATAAAATGTCTTTAATTTACTCCAGTTCTTGAAATACGGTCTAATTGGGTATCCACAGAAAGTAATTTTCTCTCTGCACTTTGAAGATTTAATCCAATTTCTCTCTTCCTCCATTGTTGAGAAATTCATTGTCAGTTCAAATGTTAGTTCTTTGAATTGTTTTGTCCTTTATGTTTGGCTTTTAATATCTTCCTTTTGCATTTGGTGTTATTCAGTTTTCCTGGATGGGTCTGATTGAACTTTCTGTTTGTTTGCTTGCTTGCTTTTCTTTCTTTCTTTTTCTTTTTCTTTCTTTTTTTTTTTTAAATTATGCTTGGGATATATTCAGCTTCCAGAATTCAGAATTGGATTTTTAAAAAATATTTATTCTGGAAATCTTTGTAATCAAGTCTTAGTATTCCTTTCTTCTCCTTAATTCTAATTTCTTCTAAGAGTTCTACTAAATGTTTATTGTCTCTTATGTCCTCTAAATGTTTTACTCTCTTGTCTGTGCTTTGCTGCCTTTTCCTCACAAGTGTCATTTGGGATAATTTATTTTTTTCTTTTTCTTTTGTGTACTGGGGATTGAATTCAGGGGTGCTCTACCACTGAGCTACACCCCCAGCCCTTTCTGGACTTTGAGATGGGGTCTTGCTAAATTGACAAGACTGGCCTTGAACTTGCAATCCCCCTGCTTAGCCTGGAATAGCTGGGATTATAGGTGTGCAACCACACCTGGCTGGGATAGTCTATTTTGATCCACTCATAAGATCACTAGTTCTCTGTATACTTATTCTACTATTAAACCTATTCAAAGATTTTAAAATTGGGTTTATGTTTTAAGAGTTCTAGAACTAGTTCCTTTGCTAATCATCAGTGTCAAGTTTTATAAACAAATTTTTGAACGTCTACTGTATACATTTCTTAACCATTTCTTTCTACGCCACATTCTAAATGATGTCTCAATGTCTTTCAATTCCTTTTTCTATCTTGAGAATCAAACTAGTATCTAATCTGGAGTTTCTAAACTCAATTATGATTTCTTTTGTTTCTAGAAATTATATTGATTTTTTTTCTAAATCTACATGGTGAATTTAGAAACTCTTTTAATGCTAAATTGTAATTTTAATTCAACATTTTATTAACACAAGCATTTTAAACACATTGATTTTATATTTTCTCTGTATTTGTCCTAATATTTATAGCTTTTGCATTTCTACTTGTGCAGTTTGTTCCTTCTGCTGTTTTGCTCACTGTGTCTTGTTTCTGACATAAAATTTTTATTTGTTATATCGTAATACTTCAAATTTTATTTTTAAAAATATTCTGAGATTTAAAGCCTGTTTCCTGAAGAATTTGAATTTGATTCTGCAAGGAACTTAAAGGACTTGAATAATTTGAAGTCACCTCTAATTTTTTGTGTACACTATCTTTTTCCCTACCCTACCTATAAGCAGTAATTCCAGAATCATACCTGTGTGAGAGAAGGTATTCCTATTCTTTCTATCCATGGGACAATTTGTTTTTCCTGGTTCATTTATTGCAATAATCAAGTCAGAGTAAATGCAGTTAAAAATAAACTCCATAGCCTTTTTGTGGCTTGGGAAAATTAGGATTTGTCTCCTGTATGCCAATTCTGAGGTGAAGCCGGCTGTCCTACATTTTCTCCTGTCTGTCTGGAATACATTACCTCCAAAGGACCTCGTCTGGAAACGCAGGACAGTGATTTCACCCACAGTCTACTGGCTAGAGTGCCATCTACAATCCCAAATCTACCGCGGGGTGACTAGGAACTAAAGTCTCCTGTGTCTAGGAGGAGAAACGTGTATTGCCTCTGTCACTTTCACTGGGGGTAATAACCTTTCAGGTGTTCAGCATTATTTGGGAATCTCTGTATACCTCCCAACTTGCAAGAAATGAGAAACTGACTTTTTTTTTTTTTTTTTTTTAATGCTCTATTAAGTCAGGCTTGTGGTCCATTAAAACAAAACTCTTGGGAATGTTGGTTTTAGTGCTTTGGGGCTTTATGGATTTGTACTTTGCTGACAGTTCTGGCCTCAGAGAATTTCCCTTCTACTTATGCCAGCTCACTCATTATTTTTTTTACCCTAAGAACTTTGTGTACAGTTCTTAGGTATTCTGTACCAGGAGGCTTCTTAGGAAAACTAGTGTGCCATGTGATTAAAACAGAAATCAACTTCAGTCTATTTGTGAGAGTATTCTAACTCCAACAACTAGCCTGATATGTGAAAGCTAAGTTTTCAAAGGGATTGCTATCATCCAGCTTTCATTTAAACTAGTACTATATCAAGTATCTCATTGTCTTTCTCAATTTTGTTTAATGTAGTGAATTTTAAAAACCAGGGTTATCTGTTCTTTATTTTTTTTAAACTTTAAAAAAATTCTTACAGACTGCTTTTTGATTCATTGTACACAAATGGGGTACATTTTTTGTTTCCATGGTTGTACACAATGTAGATTCATACCATTTGTGTAATCATACATGAACATAGGGTAATGATGTCTGTCTCATTCCACCATTTTTCATACCCTAGGCCCTTCCTCCCTCTCATTTCCCTCTACATAATCCAAAATTCCTCCATTCTTCTCTCACCCTCCACCCCTCCACTCCCATTATATATCAGCATCCTGTTCTGAGGGAAAACATTTGATCTTTGATTTTTTGGGATTGGCTTATTTCACTTAGCATGATATTCTCCAATTCCATTCATTTATTTGCAAATGCATAATATTATTCTTCGTTGTGACTGAATAATATTCCACTGTGTACATATACCACAGTTTCTTTATCCATTCCTCTGATGAAGGGCATCTAGGTTGGTTCCACAATCTAGCTATTGTGAATTAATGTGGCTGCATTACCGTAGTATGCTAATTTTAAGTCCTTTGGGTATAAACCGAGGAGTGGGATAACTGGTTCAAAAGGTGGGTCCATTCCAAGTTTTCTGAGGATTCTCCATACTGCTTTCCAGAGTGGCTGCACCAATTTGCAACTTTATCAGCAATGTAAAAGTGTGCCTTTTCCCCCACATCCACACCTACATCTATTATTGTTTGTGTTCTTGATAATAGTCATTCTAATTGGAGTAAGATGAAATCCTAGAGTTGTTTTAATTTGCATTTCTGTAATTACTGGAGATGTTGAACACTTTTTCATGTGTTTATTAATCACCTGTATGTCTTCTTCTGTAAAGTGTCTGTCCAGTTCCTTGGCCCCTTTATTGATTGGGTTCGTTGTATTTTTGGTGTAAAGTTTTGTAAGTTCTTTATAAATTTTGGAGATGAGTGCTCTATCTGAAGTGTGTGTGGAAAAGATTTTCTCCCACTCTGTGGGCTCTCTTTTCACATTATTGATTGTATCTTTTGCTGAGAAAAAGCTTTTTAGTTTGAATCCATCCCATTTATTGATTCTTGCTTTGTTTTCTTGTGCTTTGGGAGTCTTGTTGAGGAAGTCTGATCCTAAGTGTACATGATAAAGATTCGGGTCTACTTTGTCTTCTACTTGTTGCAGGGTCTCTGGTCTAATTCCTAAGTCCTGGATCCATTTTGAGTTGAGTTTTGTGCAGGGTGAGGGATAGAAGTTTAATTGCATTTTACTGCATATGGAGTTCCAGTTTTCCCAGCACCGTTTCTTGAACAGGCTACCATTTCTCCATTGTATGTTTTTGGCTCCTTTGTCTAGTAAAACTGTATTTATGTGGGATTGTCTCTGTGTCTTCTATTCTGTAACACTGCCTGTCCATTTTGGTGTCAATACCATGCCATTTTTGTTACTATTGCCCTGTAGTATAGTTTAATGTCTGGTATTGTGATACCTCCTGTTTCACTTTTTCTATTCAGGATTGTTTTGGCTACTTGAAGGTTCTTATTCTTCCATATGAAGTTCATGATGGCTTTCTCTATTTCTATGAGGAATGTCATTGGGATTTTAATTGGAATTGCATTGAATCTGTATAGTGCCTTTGGTAGAATGGCCATTTTAACAATATTAATTCTACCTATCCAAGAACATGGGAGATCTTTCCATCTTCTAAGGTTTTCTTCAATTTCTTTCTTTAGTCTTCTGTAGTTTTCATTGTAGAGGTCTTTCACCACTTTTGTTAGATTGATACCCAAGTATTTTATTTTATTTTATTTTTTTGAGGCTATTGTGAATGGAGTGGTTTTCCCAGTTTCTCTTTCAGAGGATTCATCACTTAAGAATAGAAATGCATTAGATTTATATGTATTGATTTTATATCCTGCTACTTTGCTGAATTCACTTATTAGTTCTAGAAGTTTTCTAGTGGAGTTTTTTGGATCCTCTAAATATAGAATCATATCATCAGCTAGTGACAACTTGAGTTTTTCTTTTCCTATTCATATCTCTTTAATTTCTTTGGTCCATCTAATTGCTCTGGCTAGTGTTTCAAGGACAATGTTAACTAGAATTGGTGAAAGAGTGCATTCTTGTCTTGTTCCAGTTTTTAGAGGGAATTCTTTCAGTTTTTCTCCATTAAGAATGATGTTGACTATGGGCTTAGCATAGATAGCCTTTACAATGTTAAGGTATGTTCCTCCTATCCCTATTTTTTCTAGTGTTTTAAGCATGAGGGGGTTCTGTATTTTATGAAATGCTTTCTCAGCATCTATTGAAATAATTATATGATTCTTAACTTTAAGTCTATTTATGTGATGAATTACATTTATTGATTTCCAGATGTTGAACCAACTTTGCATCCCTGGGATAAACCCCACTTGATTGTGGTGCACTATCTTTTTAATATGTTTTTTGTATGCGATTTGCCAGTATTTTGTTAAGGTTTTTTGCATCTATGTTCATCAGGGATATTGGTCTAAAGTTTTCTTTCCTTTATGAGTCTTTGTCTGTTTTTGGTATCAGAGTGATACTAGCTTCATAGAATGAGTTTGGAAGGGTTCCCTCTTTTTCTATTTCCTGAAGTACTTTGAGGAGTATTGGCATTAGTTCTTCTTTAAAGGTATTGTAGAATTTGGCTGAGAATTCATCTGGTCTTGGGCTTTTCTTGGTTGGTAGGTTTTTGGTGGTTTCTATTTTGGCTTCTTTCTATTTCTTGAAATTGGTCTTTTTAAATTGTGTATGTCTTCCTGCTTCAGTTTGGGAGAATCGTATGTCTCTAAAAATTTGTCAATGTCTTCGATATTTTCTATTTTGTTGGAGTATAGATTTTCAAAGTAGCTTCTAATTATGTTATGTATTTCAGTGGTGTCTGTCGTGATTTTTCCTTTTTCATCACGAATTCTAGTAATTTGAGTTTTCTCTCTCCTCTTCATTAGTGTGGCTAATGTTTATCAATTTTGTTTACTTCTTCAAAGAACCAACTTTTTGTTTTATCAATTTTTTGAATTGTTTCTCTTGTTTCAATTTCATTGATTTCAGCTCTGATTTTAATTATTTCCTGTCTTCTACTATTTTTGGTGTTGATCTGTTCTTTTTCTAGGACTTTGAGATGTAATGTTATGTCATTTTGTTGTTGAATTTTATTTTTTATGTATGAGCTCAATGCAATGAACTTCCCTCTTAGTACAGCTTTCAGAGTGTCCCAGAGATTTTGATATGTTGTGTTGTTGTTCTCATTTACCTATAAGAATTTTTATTTCTTCCCCAATGTCTTCTGTTATCATTGCATAATTCAATAGCATATTATTTAGTCTCCAGGTGTAAGAGTAGTTTTTGTTTGTTATTTTATCATTGATTTGTAATTGCATTCCGTTATGGTCTGACAGGATACAAGGTAGTATCTCTAGTTTTTGTATTTACTAATGGCTTCTTTGTGGCATAGCTTATTGTCTATTTTGGAGAAGGATCCATGAGCTGCTGAGAATAAAGTATAATCACTCGATGGTGAATGAAATACTCTGTAAATGTCCATTAAGTCTATATCATTGATTGTATTATTTAGTTCTATAGTTTCTTTGTTCAGTTTTTGTTTGGAGGATCTATTCAGTGGTGAGAGCCGTGTGTTAAAGTTCCCCACTATTATTGTGTTTTGTTCTATTTGATTCTTAAAATTGAGAAGGGTTTGTTTGATGTATGTAGATGCTCCATTGTTTGGGGCATAAATATTTAAAATCATTATATCTTGTTGATTTATGCTTCCCTTAAGCAGTATGAAATGTCCTTCTTTATCCCTTCTGACTAACGTAGGTTTGAAGTCCATTTTATCTGACATTATGATGGAGACCCCTGCTTTTTTACTGAGTCCATGTGCATGGTATGATTTTCCCCATCCTTTCACCTGTAGTCTGTGGATTTCTTTTTCTATGAGATGAATCTCTTGAAGGCAATATATTGTTGGGTCTTTCTTTTTAATTCTGCAAGTCTATGTCTCATTAGTTCAGGCCATTAACATTCAGGGTTATTATTGTGATGTGATTTATATTCCTGGTCATTTTGGCTTATTTTTGTTTTTTTATCTTGACTTGGTTTCTCCTTTGATTGGCTTTTGCTTTAGGGTAGTTCCTCCCTTTGCTGATTTGTATTGTTATTTTTCCATTCATCCTCATGAAATATTTTGGTGTAGTGTAGGCTTTCTTATTTCTATTTGTAAGTTCTTTTAACTTTTGTTTTTTGTGGAAAGATTTTATTTCATCATGAAATCTGAAGGTTAGTTCTGCTGGGTATAGGATTCTTGGTTGGCATCCACGTTCCTTCAGAGCTTGAAATATATTGTTCCAGGCCCTTCTTGCTTTTAGGGTATGGACTGAGAAATCTGCTGATATCCATATTGGTTTCCCCTTACATGTAATCTGATGCTTTTCTCTTGCAGTCTTTAAAATCCAATCTTATTTTGTATGTGAAGTATTTTTATTATAATATGCTTTGTTGTGGTTTCTGTTGTAATTTTGTGCACCTGGTATTCTGAAAGCCTCTTGTATTTGATTTTCCATTTCATTCTTCATATTTGGGAAATTTTCTGATATTATTTTGTTGAACAGTTTGTACATTCCTTTGGTTTGTATCTCTGTGCCTTCCTCAATCCCAGTAATTCTTAAATTTGGTATTTTCATGATATCCCATGTAGGTTCTATTCATGATTTCTTACTATCTTCTCATTTTGTTCAACTTTATTTTCAAGATTAAATATTTTGACTTCATTGTCTGAGATTCTGTCTTCCATGAGATCTATTCTGTTGGTGATATTTTCTCTTGAGTTTTTAATTTGGCTTATTGTTTCTTTCATTTCAAGTATTTCTGTTTGATTTTTTTTTTTCAGAATCTCTATTGAAGTGCTCTTTTGCTTCCTGCATTTTCTCTTTTAACTGTTTATTGGAGTGATCATGCATTGCCTGCATTTTCTCTTATCTCATTTTTGCTTCATGGATTATTTTAATTATGCAGAGTCAAAACTCTTTTTCTGTCATGTCTACTGCCATGCTGTCTTTGGATTCTATTAAAATAACATCTTGGTTTGTTACGGACGCTTTCTTCCCCCGTTTTTTCATATTGTTTCTGTGTATTTCCTGCTAGCAGTAAAGATCTGAGGTACTGAAGTTTCCCCTTGCAGGCTTATTGTGACCCCACAGTTTTCCAGTACCGTTCCTTTGAAGGGGAGATCAACATTAGCAGTACCCAATACAAAGAAAATGCAGCCCTGAACCAGTTAGCCCCTATAAAGACTTTAACATTATTATTGTAATAAACAGAATGAGTTTGATTATTATTTACAGTCTTTCTAGTGGTGAACAAAGAGGATGGGGAAGGGTGTAGGATGTAAGTGAGTAAATAGAGGTACCTGTCAAAGGGCCTCCGGTCTCCTGTAGGTGTCTCAGGAAGGGACCTGCCCCTCCAGTGATGGTGGCCATGCCCTCAAGAATACTTCAAAATGTCTGTACCAGCCTCCAAAGAAGCTGGGGAGCCACAGCGCAGGTGCTCTGAGTCCATGCATGGGCACCGGCACACTGCCTATTCTATAGAGTGCTACATGAGTCTGTTTTATGTTGCTGTAATGAGATACCTGAGGTCAACTAACTTTATAAAAAAGTTTCTCACAGTTCTGGAGCTTCAGAGACATGACATCAATGACATCAGCATCTCTCAGCTCCAGTGAGGAATTTCTCTAGTGAGAAGCTCATGGTAGAATGTCATCACAACTGCAGGAGATGTGTGGGAGTCAGAGATCACCTCCCCAGTACCAGAAACCACAACTAAGACACCCCATGAGGCTCCTCCTCTCTCTCCTTTTTTTTTTTTTTTTTTCTTTTTTGGTACCAGGGATTGAGCCCAGGGGTGCTTAACTACTGAGCCATATCCCTGGCCCCTCTTTATATTTTATGTAGAGACATGGTCTCACTAAGTTGCTTAGGGCCTCACTAAGTTGCTGAAGTTGGCTTTGAACTTGGGATCCTCTTGCCTCAGCCTCAGGAGCCACTGGGATTACAGGTGCACACCACTGAAACCACATTGCCATACAGAGAACCCGACCTCCATCATGTGAATCTTTGGGGAGCAAACTACAAACTTTAGCAAGTGTTAAACTTAAGTTCTATTGTGAGAAATTGATTAAAATTATTTTAAAATATTTTTTCATAACTTAGGAGGAAGCACCTGATTGAACTTCATTTTGTATTTTAATTCTAAATTAGCTCTAATTCAATATCTTGATAAAGTCCCTTGGGTTTTTGTAATAATATTTTTAAAAGTGAATCTCATTTTAGAAATATTCTTTTATCCACAGTTTTCTTTCTCTTTTTATGAACTGATTTCTGGAACTTTATTCTAAGTGTTTCCTGTGGAGTAAAATGACCAGCAAATAAAGCTAACAAACTTTTTCAAACTCATTTTCTGAATTCCTATCTTTTAACTCTTCAAATGAAGAAGTTGACATTCCCTGTTAAAATTTTCTTATATTGCTTCCTTTAAATATTTAGTTTTCTTCTGGTTTTTTAAAAAGTTGATTTTATGGAGGAATTTTAGATAGCATAAAGATAAATGAGAGTGAGGATGGGGCAGGGGTATGAAAGATGGTGGAATGAGACAGACATCATTACCCCATGTACATGTATGATTGCACAAATGGTGTGAATCTACATGGTGCACAACCATAGAAATAAAAAGTTGTACCCCATTTGTGTACAATGAATCAAAATGCAGTCTGTATTAAAAAAAAAAGTTGATTTTATGACCATAATTGATTTAAGCTTACTAATGCTATTACAGTTTCAATTGTCAAATTTATGATGTATATCAACACCATATCCAGTTTGGTTTTGGAGGGCAATCATTGTTACTTTTCAAATACCACCGTTCTTGAAACTTTTTCCTGTCTTTTAGATTTGACAGATCAAATCCCCTTCTCTCACTGATTTTTTTCTTCCCCCATGACAGCATTGATTGATGCATAGATAGGACAGACTACAGTTTACAGATAGTACTTAGAAGATAGTTTACTAGGCAGCATGTATTAGCAATGACCATAAAAAGGTCCTGTTCTATGGTCATTGTGTAGGTTTTTTAAAAATTTTTTCCCTCAAAAGCTTTTCAATTTATTCACACTTTCAGCAAGTTTTCCAACTTCCATTATATAATTCACAGTTAAAAGGGGAAATATTGTCTCCCTAAAAACAAAATTGGCAAGATAGAGTTGGGCAGCAGAAACAGAAGCAACTAGAGGTTCTCAGGAAAGGATGATGATATTTGGATTGGAGAAATCATGGAAAAGCCCAGAAAGGGGTGCAACTGGAGCTAGTGGATTATAGTTATTTTTTTTTTTTTCATAATGCAAAGCTCTAAGATTCCAAAATTTTTATAGGTGATTTTTTCTTTTGTATTCTTTACTTTTATTTATTTTTGCCAGTTAGTTTGGCAAGGGAACTTTTATTTACATAACAAACACTGGGAAAACCACACATACTATTCATGTAGGCAGATGTTTGTGTCCTTTAGGAACTCTTGTTAGGGGACCCTATTGAGATTCTTTCACCATAACACTTTATATGTACTTTGATTTTGCAAACCATATTGGAAGATTTTTGGGAATTATCCTCTGACCCCAAGTTAAGAACTTCTTTTCCTTTATTAAAATAATTTAGTACCAATTGAATCAAGTTTGAAAATCGCTTAAAGAAAAAGTAGACTATAATAAAAATGAGAGATCCAGTCCCTGGAAGTAGTTTCTACCACCTTTTCTGTGTCCCTTTCTGATGAATTTTCTGTGTAGCTTTGTGTCATTTTGGGGAAAGGAGTTCAGAGATGGTTACTGGAGTCTGTGTGTGAAGATCCTGGGTAACAGATTATGATAGAGACTGGAGACTCTCAGAATATGTTTTAAACCAATAAATAGCAGAAAAGAGAATTTCAGAAATCCAGATTCTGAGCCAGCACTGTTCAACAATTCTGGAAAAATAACAGAGCTCCATTTGTGTACTTAATGAAAATAAAATCTCTAGATTTTAGATAAGAATCTCAGTCTTAAATAATACCATCATGTGATTAATTTGTATACTAAATATGGAGAATCACTAACTTAAATACTTAGAAAATAACCAGTTGCTTTTAGAAAAATTCAAAGTTTGTATCTGAAAAACATTTTTAATGAGCGTTTATTGAACTCATGCAATGTATCAGTGCATGCTTAATAAATACTGTCTAATAGTTTTATTGCACCCAAACAATGAAAGAAAGTGTTTTTTTTCCCCCCTCAAAGTTTGCAATGTAGTTTAATTTGATCAAGAGTATAGTCATTTGGGCACATCTGAAGAAAAGGAGGGAGAGGGAGGGAGGGAGAGGAAGGAAGGAAGGACAGCCAGATGGGAGGGCGGGCCTTGTTCTTTTTTGATACAGTTCACTCAGATTCCAAGGAGTAATGTACTAGAATTTAATGGAAAATTTTGAGGAAGGTAATGAATTTCTCATTGTGTAAAAGAATCCCAATACATAATAATAATAATAATAAAAAGGAAGCCTTTTCTTTAAGTTGTCAGTCAGTCTCTCAAATTGCCAAATTTGCAGGAGGGTAAGATGAAGAGGAAGCCTGCCTTTTATTTAGTAAATTGATTATTGCACTGTCGGATGTCCAGGGGCAAAAATCAAGCAGGAGAAACGAGTTACTATTTGCAAAGTGTTAAAACAACAGCCAGATTGTTTCTTCTTCGCTTACTGTGCACAGTATGGTCTGGCACCACTGTGGTAGCTTAGAAATCGCAAATGCTGTTAGGAAAAACAAACCAAGCCCTCCAGATAGAATAAAAGGGTGAGGAGACAAGCCAGAGGGAAGACCAAGAATTTATCTGCAGTTAACAAAAGAATGATGTATTTGCTAACAGACTGATGGAAACTGCTCTGTGAGGAAGGAGTGATCTCGGGAAAATTCTTTCTCCCACTTTATTGTCTTTGTTCCAGAGTGTAGCATACATGTTGATTTAATTAGTGGTGAGTTCTTTTAAGATGTAAAATTTCCGTTATGACCCAAAAACTTATCTAGCTTGTGAGATAGTGTTGAATTGAAGAGTTTATATATTATTTAGATGTTTTGGAAAGAAGTGTCTCCTCAGGAAATTTTGCAGTGAAATGACCTTGAATGGATGCAAATAGAAATAAATAAGAAATTATCTTTTGTTACATTTTAGTACTTCTAAATTATTTACTGGGGGTATGCTTCAGGGCAAACATTTGTCATCTCTTGTGGTAAGTAGTGTCTCTCTCTGTCTTCTATTCCTTTCTTCCCTGCTCCCTCCCATAAGAAATATTAAATCTGTGGAATTTTTTTTTTTGGGGAGGATAGTTGTATTACCAGTCTTTAATATTGTATGACAATCTCAGCATAAACATAAGTTTAAATTGTTAAAAATGTTCTTGTTATAGTGGCTGGAAAGATAAACCTTACCAAAATAATGCCAATTAGCCAGTGTTACTAGAACTATGAGTTGTTTGACAAAAATAGCCAAATGACCAATTTTATGCTTTCTATAATTTGGTTCATTTGCAGCATTTTTCTTTTCACTTAAATTGAAATGTGAACTATCTGCTCACCATAGCTCCTGATCATGTTCATAGTATTTTTAGGAAAATAGTTTGATAAAAAAAATGTCTGTTCCTCTCCATGAAGAAATTTCCAAATTCGTTGTCACCTTTAAGGTTTTATCATGTCATGTGGTCTAACTTAAAAATTAGAGAAGAGAAAAGGTTTGCTACTATCAAGACACATTAACTGTGACTATCTACACAGAAATTTCCCAATAATAGACTCTTTTACCAAATAATAAATTACTTACAAAGTAAAGGATAATCACAGTAAAGTGTTTTAGCCACAGGAAGACTGTCATCTGAACTTTGGAAAAATCATTTTTATTTGTACACACTTAGAAAAAAAAGTGCTCATTAAATGTGACAAAGGAAAAAATGGAAAATGAATGTAAAATTAATATACTGATTAGCAATAAAAATTCACCTGCCAATCATGATTGGAGCAACATGGGATAAAATTCTATGCTTCAGGACTTAGTAAAAGTTTTATGTCAGATTTCCATCAGGAATGCACACCTGTCAACCCCTCCAACCACCCAATTAGGTAGTGATAAAGGAAGCTGAATCAGAGGAGGATAATTAAAATGATCTTATTTCAATGTAAATTATTTTTAGCACAATTGCCTTGAAGTCTAAGACTATCAAATATTTCTGTGTTTTCAAGTTCAAGCAACTATTCCCAACTATATTATTTTGACTAGAAAATGATGCTCAAAATATCAGTTCAAAATGACCAGTGAACGTATGAATGAAACAACTTAAGAAGCAAAAACATAAACCTAACGTTACATGTAGCTGACATTACTATTCTTTCTTCTTACTGCAAATTCCATTCATCATTCCAGGTGAATGGAGTCCAATTCCACTTTCCTACTTTTTAGAATGGCTCTCTTTTAGCTTCATATTATCGAGAATTTTAATTACATCCCTTCATTCATCTCCCTTTTTAAATATTTGTGCTACTGGCTCATCTGATGCCCTAGCCTCAGAGTCTGTGATTCCATTCCAAATCATACATGATTGCTGTCATCTGGAATTCCTAAATACCTCTGAAATTCCAACTTTGCCAAAAACTTCAGAATACCTCCTAGGAGTCCTACCTTTATCACCTTATTGAAAATGGCTGACTGAACATTACATCACTCTAACTCCTAAAAACACTATCCTCTTTCTTGTATTATCCATAACTATCAAGAAATATATTATTTGCTTAGTAACTTTATTTCTCTATCTAAAATGAAGATTATTAAGAGGATATGTGTTTTGTCTTACTCATTTCTAAACCCTAAAATCTATAACAATTATGAAATGCAGAGTGAGTGTTTGATAAGATCTGTTGAATTGATGAATAAATAAAATAATTCCAGTGAATCAGGGAGGGTTTTTTTTTTTTCTTAAGAAAGTATTACTTATCAACTATATCTTTCCATCACATCCACATCTGCTCTTGTTGCATAGAACTGGCTTCAGGCTCAGTCTTCACGGTAGAAATGATTTCATCATGTGACAAAAACATTGTTTACTTAAAATCATCTCAGTGTGCACATTGTAGGATGAATATTTCTGAGCATGCTTGTGCTTGAACATGATGATAAATTAGGCAGATTGTCCTTCATGATTGAGTGACATTCCATAGCCCTGGTTACCTTGATTGCCCTCAGTAGAAAGACTTCAAAGGTTAAGGAGCCAAAAGAGCAACACATTTACTTCATTGTAACCAAAACTGTGAGCTGGGAAGTGATGTATATATTACAGAAAATTTTGGAACAAAGCCTGGAAAAATGATATGTGAAACTTCTTTTGCATTTCATCCAGAAATAAGAGTATTCTCTAATGCATTTTGGTTGGGGTCATCTGAATAGGTTATTTTATTTCCTTCCCTTTGTATATGAGAATGTAATTCTACTCAAAAAAAAGTGTAATTTAATTGTGAAATGAGAATTAAGCAATGATGTGAATTTTCACTCTGTGCTGGCATTACTTATTTACAAAGTTTTGTGTAGCATGCAAGTGAGATCTCTGCAACAGCAGGGATGGCATTTTATTAATTTTTGTGTCGCTCCAAGAAAGCAAAAACACTGTATTTGACATTTGGCAGGCAATAGGTGCTTGTAAACCGATCAATCAGATTTCTATTTCCGAGATCTGACATTTAATATGAAGTTTAATTCATTTTCTCAATATTAGTTTTGCTTTTATTGTTTGTCTTTTGTTGCTCAAGTCACTTGCTCTACGATGAATTTCCACAATCCAGTAAACAACCTAGAGTTGTGAGTTCAAAGCCTCCTAGGGAGAAACTTTGAAATCAGATTTTAGGTCCCAGTGGGTCGTCAGAGGTCAACCAGTACCACCTTTCTCTTTTATTGATAGGTGAAAGTGTCCCTGAGAAGTGGGATGACTTGACTGATTTACAACTTTTTAAATTGGGCTGAAATCTAGACACTGTTTTGGTCACTCTACTGGGTACCAGAAAATACAGTGAGAGTAATAAACCCAGGCTGTGTAATGTTCTCTAAAGCAGTGATTTCCACATTTTTGACACACCCTAATGAGTTAAAAATTTTGAGAATACCTCAATATATCTAAAATTGTTCATTAATTACTTACTAAAGTACTATTTTTTAATAAACATTTAAAAGAATGATACAAAGGCAATAGCACTAGAAATACTTTGTTTTTATCAAAGCACAAACATCCTCATCTGCTTTCCTCAGGAATTATTAATAATATTTCAGAGAAAGAAGTATATTTGATTATGCTTCATTGTTGGTTTAGATACTGTTAGCTCCAGTAATTTAAAAATCAAATTCTAAGATCAGTATATTTTGATTATTAATTTTTAGTGGCTACCATAAGTAGTAGATTTAAATGGAAGAAATGTTTCATTGGCTGCAGGCAATGACACACAAAATTGTTTTTTAAATTGCTTTTACCAATTACACAAAGATTTGTAGCTGGAATTCATCTGATAAATTTTAATCTCCCCTGGGACCAAAAAATTCATTCTTGCAAACAAAATTCTAGGTTTTGAACAAATAGTTTAAATTTATAAAAGTCCTCTTTTGGGTGAGTTAGAAAGGTTTGTTTTCAATTTTTCAAAGTGTATCGGCATATTATTTTCTTTTTAACTGTTGATATGCATACTCTTTTAGAAGTAACCATATATGGAAGACAGATATTCTCTTTGTATCATGAAGTTCTTTTGAAAACCAATCATTTTCTCACTTATTAATTCACAAACATGCTATAATAATGCTCATTGTAAATAATATGTAAATTCACATTTCAAGAGCATTTTAGATAATTTAAACTTTTTTTTGCACCTTCTTGTCAGCTAAAATTAGATTGTCATTGTTTATCTTTCAATGTGATTAATGAGATGCTGGTTCTAGAGATCAGAATAATTGGTTCTGCAATTATCAATGTCCAATTTTGGACCTCTTTATTGATAACATTTTCAATCCACAGCATTTTGCAAAAATATGCTGTAGTTATTTTCCAAGTCAATGAGAATTAGTGTATTTAAAACTGGATACTAGAATCCATGAATCTATTTCCTGGTTACGTGTGCACTGAAACAAGATATTCTGTTTTGAGAGTAAATGAATGAATGAGACCATTCTTATTAACCACTCTAGTTGTGAAACTTTTTTTGGGATAACTGTCCTAAATGACATGAAATTTTCTGATAATAGACTGAGAATGTCCAAATGAAGCCATATTAATTGTTAAATACAGATAATATTGTTTTGTTATTGTTTTCATTAAAAATATGAGATTCTAATATTTTATCTTAACAGACCATTTTACATAGACAAATGAGTGCACACAGCTCTCTTTAGAGACGAGTACTCTTTGTGTTGCTGCTTTTACCTCTTTTGCCTTATTTTAAAACTAGAATCAAAGCTGTCATAAATAATATAGTGAAAATTTATTCAGGTCAGGTTTCTACCCAGTTATAAGATCTTTATTTTGGTTCAGTCTGGAATTCTCTTTGAGAATTGTCTAAATTTTGGTGATGTGTCTTGCTTGAGTTGTCCTAGGATATTATTTTTTTTTATTGGAATTAAAGTACTCTTTACAACATTGTTTTTTGATGTTTTTAATTGTACAGTTAATGTTATGTTTCTTTGATACTGATGGTACACTTTACAAAAGATGGTCATCAAAATACTCAGTTCTGGTTATTTCTTACTTTGGAGATTGTGTTCTCTTATTTCTATTATTTTGGAGTTATTCTCATTCTCTGCTGTAAATATTCTGTGAGCTACTCAAGATTGTGATTCAAAAGGTGTTTCTCTGGGCTCAGATGGGATGAAATGCCAATGATGTAACATTCCATTGTAACTCTGCTATGTACATCTCCTTCTGTCATTTAAAATACCTTTTAAAAATTCTTTTTCAAAATTTAGACTACGTGTTTTCCATGTTCCTTAATATGACACTGTTAGATATTATACTAAACCTTGAATTAAAAAATATCTTAAATATGGTATAAGTAAAATTTGGTTAAATGCTTCAATGATATCAAAGGATAGTATTTTAACGTTCTAGAAGTTCCCTACTTTGTACCATCTGTATAAATTAACTCGAAAAACAGATAAAAGACCTAAATGTATGAACTAAAAATTTTAAAACTGTTAGAAAAAATAGTGTAACTCTTGAATTAAACAATGGCTTTTTAGGTATGAAAACTAAACCACAAATAAAGAAAAAAGGTAAACCAGAATTCATAAAAATGTAAATTCTTTTTTATTATCTTTTAAAAATCTGTTCTAATTAGTTATACATGAAAATAGAATGCATTTTGACACATCATACATAAATGGATATATTTTCTCATTCTTCTGATCGTACTTGATGTAAAATAACACCAGTCAAGTAGTTACATATGTACATAAGATAGTAATGTCAGAATCATTCTGCTATCCTTTCTTTCCCTATACTCCTACCCACTTCATTCCCCTCTACCTAATACAAAGTAACTCTATTCTTCCCTAGCCTGCTGCACCTTATTGTGAATTAGCATCTGCACATCAGAGAAAACATTTGGACTTTCTTTGTTGGGATTCACTTAGCATGATATTCTCCAGCTCTGTTTTGCCTGTTTTTAAAACTAGAATCAAATGCTGTAATTTCCTTCTTCTTTAAGGCTGAGTAATATTCCATTATGTGAAAAAAAATATATATATATCTACATGTATCTATCTATCTATCTACCTATCTACCTATCTATCTATCTATATATATCTGTTGAAGGGCACCTAGGTTGGTTCCATAGTTTACCTATTATGAATTGAGCTGCTATGAACATTGATGTGGCTGCATCACTGTAGTATGCTGATTTCAAGTCCTTCGGGCATAAACTAAGGAGTGGGATAGCTGGGTCACATGGTGGTTCCATTCCAAGTTTTCTGAGGAATCTCCATACTGCTTTCTAGAGTGGCTGCACCAATTTGCAGTCCCATCAGCAATGTATGAGTGTATCTTTTCTTCTACATCCTCGCCAACATTTATTATTGCTTGTATTCTTGATAACTGCCATTCTGACTGAAGTGAGATGAAATCTTATGGTAGTTTTGATTTGAATTTCTCTAATTGCTAGATATGTTGAACATTTTTTCATATATTTGTTGATTGATTGTATTTCTTCTTCTGTGAAATATCTGTTTGAACCTTAGCCCATTTATTGATTATTTGTTTTTTTTGGTCTAAAGTGTTTTGAGTTCTTTCTATATCCTGGAGATTAATGTTCTATCTGAGGTGTGTGGAGTAAAGATTTTCTCCCATTCTTAGGCTCTCTTGTCACATTATTGTTTCCTTTGCGGATAAGAAGCTTTTTAGGTTCTTTTATTGATCCCATTTATTGATTATTGATTTCACTTTTCGCACTTTAGGAGTCTTATTAAGGAAGTCAGATCCTGAGCCAACATGGTGAAGATTTGGGTCTACTTTTTCTTCTATTAGGCACAGGTCTCTATTCTAGTTCCTAAATCTTTGATCCACTTTGAGTTTCATTCAGGGTGAATTCTTTGTGCTCAGAAAGACACCATCAAGAAAGTGAAAAGACAACCCACAGAGTAGAAGAAATATTTTCAAATCATTTACTGGGTGTCTCCATATCCATAATATATGAAGAACTCTTACTACTACAACAGGACAACTGAACCAGCAAAAAATGGGCAAGGCTCCTCTCTTATTCCAAAGAAGATACACAGTGGGTTAATAAGCACATGAAAAGATGTTCAATAGCACTAGTCATTAGGGAAATGCTTATCAAAACCACAATGAAGTGCACTTCACACTCATCAGGACAGCTGTAATTTAAAATAAAGGTAAATATGAAGCTGTGGTGAGGAGGTAGAGAAATTGGAAGCCTTGTGTATTGATAGTGGGAATGTAAAATAGTGCATCACCTTTTGGAAAATAGTATGACAATTTCTTGCACAGTTGAACATTAAGTTTCTATTTGTCCCAGAAGTCCTTTTGTGTATATATCCAAGAGAGTTGCAAACAAGTGTTCCCAGATATACTCGTACACAAATGTTCATAGCGGCATTATTTATAATAACCAAAGAGTGGAAAAAATATAAATGTTCATCAAATGATGAACGGATAAGCAAAATGTGGTAATCCTGCAGTAGGATGTTATTTAACAATAGAAAAGAATGTAGTAATAAAAGTACTAAAATATATTATAATATGGACAAATCTTGAGTATTGATTAAAAACTCTAATTTCTTGTCCCAGACAAAACATTTCTGTGTATAGCCAATGATTTCACCACACATCCTCTTAACCACATTCAAGCTTCCTTGACCACATTCATGAACCTCTAAGACTCACTGACCCAAAGCAGGAATCATTGGTCTGCAGGATGCTGTATGAAATGCTTTTGTCATAAATAATTCTTTTGCAGGCGTCTGTGTATTAGTTACAACATTACAGTGTTCATAACAACCAAAATGACAACAACAACATCTAATGTTCACTGGTAATTTATTCTATACCAGGCACTGTGGCAAGTGCTTTAAAAGCATTTTCTCATTTAATCACCCCTGTGGTGCCGATGGCTCATCATGGTTCCAGAGCACATACTTCTGATGTTATATCTGCAAAATGGTAATAATAGAAACCACCTTGCCTACCCCACAATTTAATTGTGAAATTTTTAATGTGTACAAGACATTGAGTAGAAATGAGTGGGGTGTCTCCAGATTGAGATAATTCTATTAAGTAGCTTGTATAGCTTTGAGTAACTTTTTCAGGTTTTTGAACATTGATTACAAGGAGTGAGGTCAAGGAAGGTCATTTTTTAAATTTCTTTGAAGCTCATATATTATTTCCTAAGCATAAATTCAATTTTGTGTGTGTAGATACACATATAATTAATATAATGACATATTAATTGACTATTATTCATACATGTGTATCCACACATATATAATATTTAATGGATGATGATTAAATTATTAAAATGCAAATATAATATTTCCAAGTCAAATAACCTGCTTTTCAGAAGATGTTTTGGGAAGACATACTAAAAATAAGCAGCCTGCTTGGGTTGTAGGTTCAAAACCTTTTGGAGATTAAAGATGGTAGGAGTCCAAGATAAGAAAGAAGGCAGCTGCTTTGTTCATCTAGTCAATTCATCTACAACAAATAATTTCCCCAAGGTAGGCAACAATTAGTTCTAACTATTTGCTTAAGTACCAGGGGGACTCTACTAGGAGAGGATTAGCTAGGAAGTTTCAAAAGAAAATCAAGTGATTCTTGAATATGTTTACAGAATAAAATCAAAGTTTAAACTAGGCTATTCCCATAAAGTCTTATTTTCTGATTGAACATTTGCCTTAGCTGAGGGGTTTTATGCCTTCTTCTTTCTGAGGTTTCTAAGTCACATATTAAACAGAGACAACATATATGGCTAGAAAATTGGGTCTTCTCTGTGACCCTTCTAATGGAAAAAAGAAAAAAGTAGACTTAATCCTGAAAGAATAAAAATATCCCCAAACTAAATTGAATTCCTGTGACAATCGGAAAAAAGTGCTCAGGAAATCAAGTTGCTTTCAGTCAGACATTTTGTTACTGGGATAGTAGTTACCTGGTTAGAAATGGAGAAGGACAGTAAGGAAATTGAAGAATAGTTAAGAAGGGGTCCAGAGAAAATAAGCAATTGGGAAAATGTGAAAGAATATGTAGAGCAGAAAGAAAAAGAGGAAAAAATATCAGTGATACTGATAGCTTTTACTAGGGATTAATTGTATTTTTTACAGAGACTGAGGGAATAATAGTATATTCTAGAATTTTTTAAATAGAAGGTATGAAAAGCACAGCATCTTTTTTGTTTACAAGTAAAAAAGTGCTTCTAGTCTTAACTTATTCTTGTTTTAAAGCAGCCATTTGTTTAAATGAGATACCCTCTTTGTTTCATAAAATATTACTTATCCAATGTGTTGGTCAGCTTTGTGTTATTACAATAGAATACAGAAAGTAGCTAACATATAAAGAGAAAAGGTTTATTTTATTTATCTCAAAATTTTGAAGGTTCAAAGTCCAAGATTTAGCAGAAGGGGTGTCTTCATTGGTTTGACCTCTGGCAGGGTGAAGAATGATGGGGTATCATGGCAGGAGCATGTTTAGAAGCAAATAGTTAGCCTCCAAATGGAACAAAGAAAACACCCTACAATGACCTAAAGTCCTCCCACAAGGCCCTACTCCCTATAGGTTCCACCGTCTTCTAATATTGCCACCCTGGAGAACAGCCTTTAACATATGGGGGACATTCAACATCCAAATCAAACCACCCTTAAAGACCAAACTTCAGTTTTACTTTTTCCCTCTTTTCCCCTCTTCTTTTTCTGAGGGCCTGATTACTATCCCTTTATGATTCTGTTATACTGAGTACATTTGTACATATTTTGATCTCTGATATGCCTCATGCTGTATTGCATTAACAGCCATTTGCTTAGCTGTAGGTTTTGTCTAAGTACATGAGTCCCTTGAGAAGGGGTTGTGTTTATTTTAATAGCATCTAGCCTGTGTCATGGCACATTGCATTCAGCCAAGTTATCATGTGATTTAATGAAAATTTATTCCTATTATCTCTAAATTTTAGGAATAATAATATTGATAGTAACTATGCTTGATTTTGTCATCTTTCAAAAAGAGTCTTTTTGGTTCTGCAACCACCAAAATGGCAGACTTCCTGGACACAAAGGTCCTAGAATGTTATCTTCTTTGGAGACCAAGGGGACCAATCTGCTTTTCTAAGAGAGAGCTGATAATAGAGTGGAGAATAACATGACAGTGAATACACAGGCATGCACTTAGTCTATAGTTCAGGGTTTTATAAAATATGATACACAGAGGGGGAAGGGACTTAGCAAAATCTCAGCAAGTGTGGGCTAAGGATTGGTTGTGAGGAGGAAAGGGTTGCACATGGATTCTAGTTTAGAAATAGTATAATACATGTTAAAAGTAGGTCACCAACTGTCCTTACCTTTCCCACTGATCCATATCTGTGTTATGTATCAAGACAAATGGATTGAAGGAAACTTCACACACAGTGGGAGAAAGAATGTTGTTGACCCAGGTCATACTGGTTCTTGCAGATCAGAAATCATGAGGTCACACCACAGGAGTATGGAAGAGAGAGCTAATCAAAAGAAAGTGAAAAGGCATTTCACTTGAAAACTTTACTGAAAAGGGAGATCCAAGGGAACTGAATGGTTGGGTCAAGAAAATGATTTTCTTATTTTAAAATGAGGAAATGATTTCAAGTCTGAAAGTCTTATAAAGATCCATACATTCAGTAAAAAGTGAGCAAGGAGATGAAAAATCAATTAGTATAAAAAGCAAAACTACAGGTTGCAAGCAAATACATGAAACTATCATGAACTTTAATTGAAAAAAGAAGAAAATTCACTTGGACAGTATTGTTTTTCAGATAAAAGATTATGCTTTATGTAAGATCAAATTCTCTTTTCTGACAAGTCCACTATCAGCGGTTATCAGCTTCATCGGTAGTAATCGTTGTATTAACATATTTTAAACAAAATTCTCAACTTCACATTTATTAATAATAAATTAGTTCTCATTAAATACAATAATAAAACACAATTGCCAATCAGAGGTTTTCATGAGCATGAAATAAAAAAACAGTACCACATCCATTTATGAGTTCAACCAAAAACAAAATTTAAACTGTTGTTAGATTGTTCATTGTGATCTTATATAAATACACATTAAGTTTTTAAAAGTTATTGAAAGTGACTCAAAATACCCATAGTTTCTTTTTTTGCAGGGTTTCTCACCAGTGGTACTACTGACATTTGGGCCAGACAATCCTTTGTTGTCCGAGGGCTATCCTGTGCATAGCAGAATGTTAAGCAGCATCTGTGGCCTCTACACACAAATGCCAATAGCTTTCTCCTAATTGTGACAATCAAAAATAACTCTGGACATTACCAAATATTCCCTGAGGAGCAAAACTGGTCCCAGTTGAGATGTGATACAAAGAAGTCTGGATTGAAACTCAGTCACTTAAAGGGATCAGGCAACAAAAGAAATAACAAATAGAACCAGATAATAGATTCAAGAGGAGGAAGACAGGAGATTTTAAGATGGAGCTACCCATCTTCTTTCTAGGAAGCCAGCACTGGATGTAAGAATTGCAAAGCAGGGCTGCCATCTTTCTGCTGTCTGAACAGGAGTGCATTTTACATAGCATTGAATGACAAATTCAAACTTAGATTACATACACAGGAAACTAAGGGGAGTGCCTCTTTGGGATTATCCCCCAAAAGAGAAGTGATTATACAGAGAAAAGTAGGAGACTATGGATTTATCAGTTGATTGTTTCTAATTCAGTTGAAAATTCTGTCTGTCACAGCTTTGCAAAGGCAGAAGACTGATAAGAATTTGCAAGCTTTTCAGACTTCTTAGAGACCAGCTTTAAATTACCCAATATGCTGTTCAACCTTTAACAAAATGCCCTTTGCAGTAATGTGTATTTGGAATTTTCTTTCTTCCCATCTATCACTTTCTAAATTCAGGGGTTGAATTCTACCTGAAACCAGAATCTCACATAGTCCTATCGTACAATATAAATATTGCTTATCAATTTTCAAGACTTTAACTTCTATAATAGTGACTGGGCAGATTTAAAAGGGGTCAATAGTCAGACTTTTTGGAACTATTTTATTCAGATTAAAATATTAACCCTTGTCTAAGAAAAGTTATAAATTAAAATTGAACATAAGGGTTTTCATATGAGCACTATCATTCTATCAGCTGAAGAATAAATCATGGAGGGTGTGGCCCCAGCTGGCTTTGAGCGGCCAGTTTATGAGTAATGAACTGGCTTAGGCAACCCATTAGCAGGATAGAGCAACCAGAAGTGATCTGAAGCTGCCTGATTGAACCAGGAGTTTTAAAAATAGATTGTAGAGACTGGGGTAATGTAGAAGAGAATTTAGCCTGGGGCTCTGACACCATAATTTTTACACACAGGAATGAGAAACAGAGGAAAATAGGTAAGCTCCACTGAAATCTTTACACATACTAAAGGGGGAGTGTTTCCAAATTCCTAGCTGAGTAGTTTGTTGCTGCTATTAACTACTATTACAATTACTACTGCTGCTACCAACAAGAACAGTTGCAGCTTTAATCGATATATTAGTCTCTACAATATTCCAATACTTGGCATTTAAAATCATTATTTCAAATTCTCAATACCTTTAAAATAGTACTATTCCTAATCGAAGGATGAAGAAAATGAGTTTAGGACAAGTTACCTTCCTCAGATCAAATTGCATTAAGTGTTAAGTGATAGAACCTGCATGGACCAGATTGATTACTTTTCAAACTACACGGAGGTTTGATTTAATTATTTTTTTTAACCATATCATACAGAATTCATAGCAAAATTCCTATGATGAAGAAAGACCAGGACAGAGGTGAGAAAACTGCTAAAGAATCAGCCTGCACACCTGCTGTTTCAGAATAGAAGACTTCTCCCGAAGGCAATCTCTTTGGTGGTCAATATTCAGGAATTCCCTGACTCTAATCTCCTATCCAGTTGAATCTTTACACATAGGAGTTATTTTCTTCCTCTTATTTTCACTCATCCTATTGTTTCTCCCAAGACTATTCCCTTTGAGGCAATGAAACCTTACATATAATTCAACTTTGTGGTGTTTTATTTAGTTTTGAGACACCAAATATCCATTATAGTTTTTCTTTTCCTGTTTTTGCTTGGAGATAGATGTTGCTGCATATGCTAATTAGAAAGATTAGGACCTGAACATGTTCTATTCAGTATTAAAAATAAAATACGTAGTCACAATGGAAAAATGACAATTATCCTCAAGCTCAGTATGTGAAAATTTCTACTTTCAAATATGTATATATATTTGCCCAACTACATCATGTTGAGGGAATATTCATTTTTACAAGTTTGAGAAACATAAGTACCCTTTCTTAATAAATGTATTCTTTTCTACAGCAGAAAAATCATCTAAATGATAAATCAGACTAGTACATGATTTTGGTAAAATTTACCAAGAATAAACTACTCTGTGATAATTAACAATAATCCTTTGTTCCATGGTACCAAAGAATATGCTTATAAACTATTATTTATTAATGATGTCTAGTAAGTGGTTAGTACCTTCTCTGTCCATTTCTAGTGTCTCTGTCCCTTCTATTGCGTGCTCCTCTATAGAAGTCTTGTCTATGAGATCTAGGATTATGGACTCTAGTACCAAGATATAGCACTTTTGTTTAAGGAAAGGAAGAGAATTGACTCAAAGACCAGAGGCAGGGGATCACAGTATCGCATACGTGGGGACTGAGGATCCTCTGGACTATGAGGTATTCAGGTTCAATGGTTAATGGAAGTATAATTTTCCAACTAAGTTGTGAAGATATTAATCAGTTGAAGTCAGCCTTAAGCAAAAGAATAGCTAACGGAAAAAGAAGAAAAACTATTAATCATTGAAAATGGAAAAAAGTTCATAATTAAATATCTAGCTCTGATCATACCACAGGTTTTTCTCCCCAAGTAGTTTTTTGGTAGAAATTAGAAAACTATATATAACTGGCACATAGTTGATGTGCATGTGTGTGCACTCTTTCTCTCTGTCATTTATACACACACACACACACACACACTCTGAACAAATGAATTAAAAACTCTCTCCTTGATTAAGTAAATTGTAAAACCCCCTAGAAATAGTGATTTACAAAGAGTTGTAAAAATCAGCAGTTTTGAATTTTATTGATAATGGAAAGGATTAGAAATTTGTAGTAATTTTGCATGAGTGGGAACTTTTTAAGATACATGTTGGTTTTCAGAGCTGTCAACCTATGAGAACATAGATACAAAGGCATCAACTTTTTTATAGAGAAAGTATTTACCTTACTCAGTTAAATATTTTGGAGATATAATGTCCTGAATACAGTATTGTAATCTATAATAACAATGCAATATCCAAGTGAACTAATAGGATTTCATCCTTTTATCATGCAGTCCTTGTTGTTTGGCAATATTAATCAGAAAAAAATGTGTTTCCTTACACAAAGAAGCATTATTCATTGGCTTAGGAAGTTCTCCAAACATGACTAATTCACTTAAAGCTTTTTAAATGTTATATTGTGTTGTCATTCAGTTTGTGATATAAAAGTTCTTGTTGAATTTTACCCTTGTTAAAAGTCATTTTCCCTTGAAAGATAAATGTGAAATGGTCAATAGCTGCAAGTCCTTTCATTTCTGGATTTTAAATTATGATGAAGTTCAGATAATGTTTAATTTAATTGAACAATGATTTAGTAAATGCCAAGTTTTTAAGCAAACATAATTAAAATTACAGACTTCTAGGGAAACTACTGAACATATATCTACTCCAAACCTACATTTCGGGTGTTAGAAAACGAGAGAACTGAAGATTAAAAAAGTGTTCAGCTTAGGGTTGTTCGCCTTGATTGGCAAACCACTATTACTTCTACTAAATCACAATGCTTTATTTATCTCCATGGGTAGCTTTTGTTTCAGATAAAATAGCTTATGGAAGTTTACACACATTCTTAAACTTGACCTAGTCATATTTTTATGCTTTTTATTTATTGTGTTTTCATTCTTTTCATAATTGGCTTGTCTCTTTTCCTATGACCTATGAATATCCCATGAAGGAATATTTTAAAGAAGGAACTGTGAAATAGAGATGGTTATTTGGAAGAAGGGTTAACATTTGACACGTATCAGTTGATGGACTGTTAACCATATTGAGCTCTGCTTTACCATTCCTTAGACTCGCCTCTGTTCTTCCCTAAAGTATAACCCCATACAAATATAATGGCAAGATAGAATTGTTTTGTGTGTATTTGTCATTAAAATTTTCCCATTATAACTGGGAATCTATTACTGAGGTTTTCCACTTTTATTGAATAAAATATAAATTCTTTCTTTTCTATTGATATGCATAGATAAAGATATGTTTAATCACATAGTTTATATACAGCACCTGTTTCAAAAAACTTCATGTCAAACATGGCAGATAAAGTGGCATGTTAGTAAACTTTGCATTGCTGTGATCAATATACCCAACAATAACAACTTAGAGGAGGGAAAGTTTATTTTGGCTCACTGTTGCAGAGGTTCAGTCCATGGTCAGCTCAGCTGACTCCATTGCTTTGATCTCAAAGTGAGGCAGGTCATCACGGCAGAAGGTGTGGCAAAGGAAACAGTTCAAGACATGTCAACCAGGAAGCACAGAGAGCGTGACTGCAAGGAGCCAGGATAATTGAATCCCTGAGGGTATACCCTCAGTGATCTATTTCCTCTAGACATGCCCCACCTGCCTACAGTTACTATCCATTAATTCATTCAAATGATTAATCCATCAAGTGAACTAATTCACTGACTAGGCTATAGGCCTCATAATCTTAGCATTTCACCTCTGCACATTCCTGCATTATGTCATGTATAAACTTTCAGGTGACACCTGATATCCAAACCATAACAAATTGCATATGTGTCTGTTGACCAAAGAAGTCTCAAAATAGGGAAATGATTGATATGTATTAGTTGATCCTTCCTCAATCAGGTAATATTGAGCCTATTTGCTTGTATGCAACACCTGAAAATTTTGCTTATAAATTAAGAGACAGAAACTAAGTTTATTTTTGTTAGAAAAAGTCATTTCTCTGAGTAATATAGTTTATGGCAAATAAAAAAAAAAAAACAGGGAAGCATTATATCATTGTTGCTTTCTACTGCTACAGACAAAAAATCCCATGACAATATCTCTCTGATTTATATTACTTCATCTAGAAATATCTTATTTTGGCATTGTTTTGTTGCTTATTTAGAAGTTTTTAAAATGTGCTCTTTTTAAAAAGTCTGTGTGATACAGTGCCTATTTCTTCAGTTGCCTCATCAATAAAATCTAAAGTTGCCATGTAGATATTTCTAATGTTACTTCCAGTTCTAAGACTCAGATTCTACTATTTAGTTATATAACACATAAAACAATTCCTCCTTGGTGAAATATATATGTAAGCACCAAACACATATTTTTGTATGCATGCATATTTCCTGACTTATTTATTCAAATTTATTCAAATTTTAGGATGTGTGTACCATGCACCTGACACCTTGTACATCAGGCATTGGCAAACTAAAGTCCCAGACCATTATGTAGACTGAGACTTGTTTTTGAAATAAAAATTTTTAGGACATAGGTACACTTATATGGTTGCCTAAGTCTCTGGCTGCTTTCACTTCATTATACACCGTGAACAAACAGTAAGAGAGCTCATTTCTGTCAAAGCCTAAAATACTTTTTTTTTTTTTTTTTTTTTTGGTACTGGGGATTAAACTGAAGGGTACTTAACTCTTGGGCCACCTCCCCAGTTCTTTTTATTTTTTATTTTGAGACAGGATTTTGCTAAGTTGCTTAGAGCCTTGCTAAGCTGCTGAGGTTGACCTTGAACTTGCCATCCTTCAGCCTCAGTCTTCCCAGTTACTGGGATTAAAGGCATGTACCACCATGCCTGGCAAAGCCTAAAATACTTAATGCCTGGTCTATTGAAGAAAAAGTTTGTAAACAAAAACATTTTATTGAATCTCCTTATGGATATTTACTGATTTTATTATAACGAGATTTTTATAGATGGTGGTATTATTGTTTTGTTTGTGTGTTTTACTCTCTTTTAAGTGTACCTTTGTTTTGTTCATGTTTAAATGTTATTTTGCTCTCAATGTATTTCAACTGACTGTACATTGAGTTAACAACTGGTAACTGATCATTCCTGCATTAGTTATTTGGAAGAAGGGTTAAACTTCACCAATAGGGATATACACACACACATACATATGTGTACATCTCTCTCTCTATATATATATCTGTATCTGTGATTAATTATGGGAATTGGCTTACAAAATGATCGAAACCAAGAAATCCCATAATCTGTTGTCTGCAAGCTGGGGGAGCAAAATTCTCTACGTCTTAACACCATTGCCTTGGGAATTAGGATTTTAACATAGGAATTTGGGGTATGTGTGGGGGAACAGAAGCATTAAGACTATAGCCATCTACTTATTTATTCAAATACTAGTCTCTTTTGATTAAACAGACACACCTAGAAATAATACTTTGCTAGCCATCTGTACAGTCCTTAACCCAGTCAAGTCGACATGGAAAATGTGATTATCTCACTCCTCTTTTCACTTAAAATTATCAAGTCATTAATGTATGGGTCACAGTTCTCTTGCTATTTAAGGATGGTAGTTCAATAGCTTAAATAAAACTTGTAATTATGTTCACAAAAACACTGTACTGGATTGAAGATCCATTTCTAAGTTCTATGTAATTCTAATATGTTCCACTGGACTATTTCCCTTACGTGAAAATCAGAGGGGATTATGCTAATTATAATTCTTTATTACTTTTTAGTTGATTTTGGTAGTACTTCTGGTAGATTGAAAAGTAAAATCCTATTTGATAAAATAGAAGATATTTAGTATGTTCTTTTCTCTCTGAAGCAGTCTTTCCATTTAAAGTCTATAGTCAATTTTCTCTGTGTTCACTCTTCCATATTATGTTTGTGAGAAAGGGAGGAGGGATGGAGAAAAAAGTTTCCAGAAATGTAACACACTGGGGCACATGAGGAAAGAGCCCTGTTTTAGTTAACATTTAGGTCTGATAGTTGCTTAAGTTTCTCAGTTCCCCTCACATTCTTAGGAAATTAGACTTAATACAATTTTTACAATTGACTCCATTATATGAGAGGGTGATTAATGAGGATGACATTTACCCTGATTGTTGTGCTCTTTAAAAAGATATTCTCCATGAAGAGCTCGTGTTTCCAGGCTCCAGATGGAGATGACATTCTTCAAGGAAGATATACAGTTTAACTCTGTTTCACTAACCACATTTTCAGGTACAGATTCCCATCAGGGTGCTTCTTGTCAGACTCATCAGAAGAGATATATTTCTTAGAAGTACAGCAATCATCAGTTTCTGTGATTTGAATTACATGATTCATTTACCTTTTTTAAAAAAGCTCATCAAAGATGCTAACATTCTGCCTTAAACTGTGTTATTTGAAAAATTCCAGGAAACTTTTGTTTAAGAAGTTTGAAGGCTTCAATTGTGACTTTTCAGTTAGTAGCTCAGGTCTTGAGTATCTAAAAGCAGACCAGGTTTATGTACCACAAGTTACCTTTTGGATCACAAAAGCAGGAGGGCTTACCAACCAGTTGCTCTAATCTTGCAGGGACCCTGACACCCTGCCCCTTGGATGTGGCTTTCAGTCATTTTCTCAAGTTGGCATCAGACATTAATAACCTTAGAGATATTTGGGAGATAGTGGGAGCTAAAGGGCCAGAAGTGGAGTTACTCCAACTGCAGTGCAATTAGACATAGAAAACAGCGTTGATTCTGTACCAGTGGTGAGGTGGTCTGGAAAAGGGGAAACCTGTCTGAATTACTCTTGTGGACAAGCAGATACGATGGTTGTTGGGCCCAAACTAGATTTATTTGTTAAATAATAAAATATTGATTGAGTTCCTTATACATATCAGCTACTATATTTGTTCTCATGGAACTCAGAATCTAGCTGAACTTCAGAGGCTCAGACTCTGCCTCTGATCAGGACAGGAGAGATCCATAAAACTGATTTGAGAAAACTGGACAATGAATCAGGGTAATCTAAAAGACAGTTTTGAGGGGACAAATCTAAAAATGAAATTCAGAGTTGATAGTCTAAATGGGGCATCATTTCAAAAAGACATGGCTGAAAGGTAAAGACTAGATTTGAGTCCATCAGACTGTTAACAGAGTTATTAACCAAACGTGGGAGTCTTTGGATTAGACTATGGAATGAAGAGAGTTGGGAGAGGATCTTGGAAGGAGCTGTATAGGGTACAGAGCTGCCTACACAGAACTTGCCTTCTTACTCATGGGGAGCTAATCCAAGGGAAGAGCCTCCGAAATACAGAACGGTCTTAATTGCAGAAAATTTGAAGAAAAATGTTTTCTTAAGTTTTTGTTATAATTTCTTTATTTAGAACATGAAAGTATTTCCTAGCAGTGACCTCTTAGGAATAGTTTTAATGAATAAATGCTATGGATTTGTAATTACAACATAATGTGTTTGTATATTTGTTATTGCTTCTAACGTATTTTAAAATTCTTTTTGCATACTTAGATAAAATGTTTTCCTTGCAATTGAATTCACACTATTGCTTAGTTAAGCCTTTTTCTATGCATTGAGAGAAATCAATTTTTTTTCTTGTAATGATGTAACTACTTGGTCTTAAATCTATGATTACCAGATTTCAAAGTGAACCTTCCTTAGAAACATCTGTATGTTATTCTAAACTAGGAGAAATGACAACTTTTTATTTTTTATTCTACTCCTTTTAATTATTACCAGAACTTTATCTTATTGTATAAAATAGTATGTATTAATAAGGGTAATATATCAAAATAGATTTAGAAAGTTCCTACAATAAGTCTCCTGAGACTATAAAGGGTTCAAAGAGAAGACCTGTTTCTTTAGAATATGAATGTATTTTCTCAAATATATTTTCCTATTTATAGAACCTAGATATATAGAATACTTTTACAAGATACAAGTTTTAAGATTTCCTTTCTTGTTAAAGCTCTCATTTCATTGACACAGTGCCTTGCCATTGAGGGTTTTGGGGAAATGATTGTTTTTAAAATTCTTTGACTTTTTCATATTTCAGTTATCTTCCCTTTTAGATCTACCTCATTTCAACCAATAAGTCTGAGATAAACTTTTGCTTCTGACCCTAGTTAAGCATTCTGCCTCTACTCACCCCTTTGGTCATTAATAATTACTTTGCTCTACATCTTTATTGCCTTTCAGTTCTTTTTCCTCTTTCCAACAGGAACTATTACCATTTTCCTTAAGATTTTCAATTCATCCTTGAGCCTTCACTCTCAAAGGATGACCTTTTTGTCTTGATCAAAATAAAATGGTCTTGGTCGAATTTCTCCCTGTCTCCAACATCCTAAACTACATCTTTACCAATTTTTACTTCTATTATTTCTGTTGAAGAAAATGATTTTTCATTCCACACCTATTTATATCTATCTCCTTTATTGACTCCCTTTTCCTATAACACCTTCCATTTTCTCTGTATTGATTCTTTCTCTTCAGATTTGGTCCATGACTGACTCTCTTGTAACTCAAAATTATGCTTAATTAATTTTATAAATAATATTTGAACATTTGTTCATCGATTTGCTTTGAAAAAGATTTACATTCACTATCATTGCTGCCCACTGCTGTCCCTTAATCATTCTTCAAAGTACATTCTCTTTGTTGATGTTTCTCTTTGTGTTTGGCAATGCTGTCCTGGTTGTAATATCTAATGATGTTTCCTTAGAATTTATCCTTTTGACATGTACAGAAATTATGCTCATGGTCTCTTAAGCAACTTCTGTATATTTTTCACTTTACCTTTTTTTCTCAGCATCCTCAACTGAGATTATTTTAAATTTAAGAATGAACTTTTAATAGCCATATCTCTAGACATTTGGCAGGCAAATACCTCACCCTAAAAGAGTAGTTCATACAGGGTACCAAAGTTATGACTTAGATATGAGGTGTCCCCCAAAGTCCATGTGTGAGACAATGCAAGAATTCTCAGAGGCAAAATTATTTGATTATGACAGGCGTAACCTAATCAGTGCATTAAACCACTGTATGGATTGACTGTAGGCAGGTGCGGTGTGACTGGAGTAAGTAGGTGATTATGTTTGTGCTCTTGGGGTTTGTATTTTGTTCCTGGTTCCTTCCTTCCGCCGCAATGATCTGCTTCCACTTGGGCCCATAGCTATGGATTTGGCTGACCATGGACTGAACCGCTGAAACTATGAGCCAAAACAAACCTTTCCTTCTCTATGTTGTTCTCGTCTTCTTTTTTGATCACAGTTATGCAAAAACTGACTAAAACATTTAATTTCTGCTTTGAAATACCATGGTTTAGAAAAATGATTCCTAGATCATTTTGTTTCAACTTTCCATTTTATTTTTTATCACTTCTTGATTTATAATTTCATTTACTTTAATGTCTTAACATAATTTTGATATACTGATTGCTATTAAATATATATTAATTTGCTTTCTGTATATTATTGCCTAGGTGGTTATCTCAAACTCAGTGTATCATCTTATTTTCAATATTATCTTCGATCTATGGATTCAGGAACCCACAAGACACTGCTAGTTATAATCAATTCTTCCTATTCCATTACTAACTCAATATATCAAATAAAAAACAAGTCCTCCAAATTCTACCTTAAAAATATCTTTTCCTGATCTTTCCCTTTTTATCCTTTTTATTACTAAATTTTTAGCTCAGTTTCTCATTGCCATAAAAAAATCAAACTCCATAGTCTGTCTCAAAGCTGTTCAAATTCTATTCCTGACTGACCTTTACAGTGTATTCTCTTGATGCTTTCTCCCCATTCTCACCATATATCATCTCCTGAATAAGAGTTTAAGAGGAAAAGATGTTGAAAAGCCTACTACTTTTTTGCTCTTGATCACTCTGCTTCCTTTACTTTCAGGACCTGCCTTTCCTTCTTAACCTGGAAAAATCCCACTCACTAACAAAATCCCCAAACAAATGTTCTCTTTAAGAAAATCTTCCCTACATTTATACTCAGGCAGAAGTGATTCCTCCCTTCTGTGTCTCAGCTGTGACTTTTTTGTTTTTAAGTAACAGACAACAAAACCATGTGCTTTATTATCTGTTGCTGAGTAACAAATTAGCCCCAAACTTTGTGGTTTAAAGTAACATGCGTTTATTATATTGTAATCTCTGTGGATTAGAAGCCTAGATATAGTTTAGCTGTATCTTCTACTTCATGGTCTCATAAAAGGCTGAAATTGATGACATCCCAGGATTTGTAGTTTTAATGCTTAACAGGGGAAGGATTCACTCCCAAGCTCAGTATCAAGCCCCTCAGTTCCATGAGCACTGGTAAATGAGGATTTTAGCTCCTTGCTGACTGCTGACTGGGGATACCCTCAGTTCCTTCCTTTGTAAGCAACTTCTTTAACATAGCAGCTCGCTTCATCGAAGCATGTAGGAGACAAAGACAGAAGATACAGTCATTTGTAACCTAATCAAGAAGCGGCATCCCATTATACTTTTCCTACTCTATCAGAAGTATGCCACCAGGTTCAGCCCACATAGAAGTGGGAGGATTGCACATGGATGTGAGTACAGTAGGTGGAATTCTTTTGACCCCACATTGGATATCTTCCAGACCATTTGATCTTCACAAGATCCTTACAAGATTGGCAGCAATGGAAGCATCTCCATTTGCTACAGACCAAGTTTAGTAACAAGAGTTTAAATAACTTGCTTGTGGTCACATAACTAATAAGTGGAGGAACTCAGAACTCAAACCCAGGAATGCTGCCTCAAGAATCCCTGTGCTTAGTCACCATGAACACCCAGGAAAGGAAAAAAATCAGCTTAACTCAGAGAATGGTAGCAGCAATTCTGGAAAAACAGTATTAATGAATGTAGTGTTTCAGTCTGGCATTTCACTAATAACATCATTGAGGTCACGACTTTCTGTGTCTATGTCACTTGGACCTTATTTTCACAAGAAAGTCCATTTCTTCCTGCCAGTCAGTAGGTAGTTTCCTTTGGTCTGATTGTGGCCTTTGATCAAACAAATCATAGCCAAGAAGGTAGTTCAGACAGTATAGCACAGCTTCAAAATTTCTGGCAGAAGGGCTTTTCACAGAGAAGTTATATGTGGGCTGAGAAGATAGGTCTTGGAGCATGCATTAAAGTAGCATTCTTTCTATCATAGTGTATCTCAGTGAGTTATCAGTATTCTTGTCTTCCAAAGCTGTTTAGAAGCAGGACTGATTATGCCTTAATCTCTTGATTCCTAAGTGTCTAGCACAATGGAATTGAGTCTTACTGAGAGATGCTGGGAAAGTTATATTTATTCACAAATGTGTTTGATCTTTATGGTACTGGCAACCTCAAGAGTGGGAAGATCTGAACAACAATGCTTTAAAAGGTCTTGTTGGTGACAAGGACTACACAAAAACGAGTCATGTTCTTCTAGGGATTTTCACTAAAGTTTTGTTCTGTTGTCATTGATACATATCTGTGTATTTGTCCAAAATAAATAATTTTGCTCCATTCTGTGATATTGGCATGTGCTCAGAATGGAAGAAATAAAACCATGGTGGTAAATCCCACACTCTTTCTCCAAATTGGAATATAGTCTGTTAAGCACCTTTATTTTTGGAAAGTTTACACAAGCTGCAAATTTTCCCCTCCTTTAAGCCTTCAACGATCATTCAACTATCACTTTAAAAATGTGTGTAATATATGATCCAGAAGACTCGACATTGATGACCCTATGAAAATAATGGTTCATGCTTCCCAGAAAATTGGTCCACTTAAAAAGACTCAATAAACAGACATAAAATATTGGTAAATTTATGTGATATTTATAGAAGGGAAAGTCAAATGTAATTTCTCTTTTCTAAATGATCTAGAATATTTGTATTTGAATAACTTAGCTGTTTCTGTATTTAGCTCATTTCCTAGACGGTAAATTCTTGAAGAGTATTACTGAATGAGATTGTTTCCTTCAAATCTTAGTTTAAGAGTATCTTTCTGGTAATCCTTCTTTGACTTCCCCCATCATATACCTCGTGTCTCCAAAGCCTCTGGTTCTAGCTCTATCTCCTTCTTTAGTTGGCAAATTCCTTATGGAAAAGAATTATGTTTCACATATCTTAATCTGAAAATTTCTGGCAATGCACTAAATCCTGCCCATTCAAGGAGTGATTCATGGGATGACTATTGGCATCGTTTCTGATCTTTCAGAAATGCAGAATCTAGGGTTCATCTCAGACTACTGGATCAGAATCTGCATATCAGCAATGGTTACCAATGACTATGAACACATGAAATTTAATTTACACTCTTCTGAAGGATATACTGCATCATAACATGAGTTTTTCCAAATGTAGATGAACAGCCCTCTGTAACACAATTATTGTATTTGGGGTGGGATCATGGTTTGGAGATAGTGGTGGAAAGGGCTTATGGATTTGTAAAAATTACTATTCCTCATCTCTACATCGGAACCTACTCAAAAAGGATGGCATTCATGTTTTTTGTATTTTTACCACCTTTTCCAAAGTGATTTAATTTTTTCTCATAGTTGTTCCAGAAGAGTCTGGGTGAACTGTTTGAACTTCTGGAGTTAGAGTACCTCAGTTTTCTGCTTCATAATATAGTACTGTGATAATACCCAACCATTTGCCTTGTAGGGCTGATGCAGGATTGTAGTAGGTAATATATGCACAGCGCTTACATAGCACATTGCTTGGTGTCTAGTAATCATATGGTAAAGTTAGCTGCCAAAAGCTGCTACACATGCTTGTTGTTCAACATATGCATGTTTGCCTTCTCAAGTTACTGGCAGTGGTAGCTACTCAGTAAATATTTCTTCAACTTCTTTTATTTTCTTCTTGCTTACTCCTTTGCCTACACTTATTTTGTGTGTTCCCCCCACCTCACTTCCTTCCTCTATTTCTTCCCTGAGATTTTCTTACAGTGTTTAAGATAGAGAAATTCCTTGGTGAATTCGGTTACATGAAGCATTTGCTGACTGTAGTAATAAGAGACATGAAGCCGTAACCAGGCAAGGAAAGATAATACTGTAACTCTGAGAAAAGATGCATAAGGAAAACAATACATAGATCATAAAGAATCATTGTTTTATAGCAAGCTTGAAGAGACAGTCACAATTCAATTGGCCCTTAGAGGAAGCCATATAAAATGTACTAAGCATTTTCACATTTCACAGTCCTACTGGACATGACGACAGTCTGAACTGATCTTAAAATTTTCTGACTTCAATGTGCCTCCAAAAATATTTTTTGAAATTATTTTCAAAACATATATTTTATATTCTCAAGCTTTTGTATCATTAATTGGTTAACTGTTATTCTAAAATGAAGACTGAGACCTGTTAAATTTAATAACACTCACTTCAACAAGATAAAATGTTGTAGAATCAAGCAGAATGCCCTACCTTTGCAGTAGCATGTACAGACTTTGTTTATAGCCTAGAAAAGGAAGTGATATCAAGAAATAACCAGGTAGTCTGCTGTGGGCATTTTCCTTAGATAAGCATGGTCTAATCAGTGATTGGCTGGAGCTTTCCTGCTGTGATTGGCTGAGACTCAGTTATTTGGTTACAAGGGTATACCTTTGGGTTGCAAATCGTTTAGGAATTAAGGTAGGGTATGGTTCACTGGAGATGGAAGCTACTTTGGTCCAAATTTTATCATTTAAGTCCAGACAAATGTTTTTGTCAAACTTCCTTCAGTTTAACAGTTATAAAATTCAAGATTTCCAAATGGAAAGAAGTGAAGAGTAGAAAAGATGGAAAAATGCAAGGTTTATGTTTTAGCAGAGCTTTTAAAGATGTTTAACTAGAGCAGAAGAACAAATTCAAAGAAATGGATTGGTTTAAAATACAAATTAGATTGTGTCACTCTTTATTTAAAAATTTTGAATAGTTTAATAGAAAGTCAGCACAGTGCTCTACACCAACAAGGTTTTAATTTAATTTATTTTATTTTATTTTACAGACTGTATTTTGATTGATTGTACACAAATGAGGTACAACTTTTCATTTCTATGTTGTGCATGGTGTAGATTCACACCATTCATGTAAACATACATATACATAGGATAATGATGTCTGTCTCATTCCACCATCTTTCCTAACCCCGCTCCCTCTCCCCTCTCATTTCCCTCTACTGTAATCCAAAATTCCTCCATTCTTCTCTTACCACCCACTCCCTCGTCCCCATTATGTATCATCCTCCACTAATCAGGGAAAACATTTGGCCTTTGGATTTTTGGGATTGGCTTTTTAACTTAGCATGATATTCTCCAACTCTATCCATTTACCTGCAAATACCATAATTTTATTCTTCTTTATGACTGAATAATATTCTGTAGTGTATATATACCACTTTATTCGTTCATCTGTTGAAGGGCATCTAGGTTAGTTCCACAATCCAGCTATTGTGAATTGAGCAGTTATAAACATTGATGTGGATGTGTTACTATAGTTAGTACACTGATTTTAAGTCCTTTGGGTATAAACCAAGGGGTGGGATAACTGAGTCATAAGGTGGGTCCATTCCAAGTTTTCTGAGGAATCTCCATACTGCTTTCCAAGATTTTTTGAATGGGCTTCTGTCTTCATCTCTGACCTTATGTCTTAGCACCAGTTCCCTAGCTCAGTTCTGTAGCAGGTCTCCTTCCCAATTCCTGAACATACCACATAGAAGTTTCCCCCCAAATACTGTTAAGCTCACTGATCGGATGAATGAATAAGTGAATGATAAATGGATGATTGAATAGTGTGTTAAATGAAAGTGTTTTGTTATTTCAATGGTGTATTATGACAGCGTTGAATTCAAATAAATTTAAGAAAATTTGCAAGTATAACTAGTGAGATAGAGTTTGATAGCTTTGTCTGTTGGACTGTATGACTTTCTCTCTACATCCAGTTTCCTCTTCTATGAACTTGAGCCTCAATTTCTCATTTTCTACATAACAAATCTACTTTATTTATTTAACTTCCTTCTGAAAGAAACATTTGCATATATCAGTTACTCCTTCATATTTCAGATTGAAACCTAAGCTAAATTTTTGAGAGGGACTAAATTTGCACCTGAGAGGAGGATATTATTTCATTTCAGTTGTATACTTTATCAATTTGGGCAGGAAGCAAAAAATTCTCTATTTTTTTCCTAAGTAAATGTAGAAGATTTGAATTGGCAGATAAAAAGTTATTTCAGTATTATGTAGTTTTAACAAAAAATTAACACCTCTATATTGGCAACCCCAAATATGTGTAAAAGTATAGACTTAAGTTGCAAGAAAGGTCTGGGTTTAGCTTTGAATTAGTCTTTGAAATAATCTTTGAAATATTTCTTTTCACCATTGGCAGATACCTTTTAATAGTTAATTTTATATAACTGTCCTTTCCTTTTACCTCAGAAGTAAACCTTCTAGTGGATGAGCCAATTAGGAAGCAAAGTAAATAAAAATAATTGTCTTGCTTGTTGACTCTAGTAAATGATGGCTATGTAGATATGAACAGCACTGAAGTTTGAGCTAACACTGTTGACAACTTTGCACCAAAGACAGCTGGTACACCTCAAAGGAGTTTGTAATCACAGAAAATTATGCTTACAGAAAACGTTCACATTTAACTGAAAAATTTCATACTGCTGTCCTGTAGGTGGGCACTATAAATATAAATCATTAAAACTTTACAAACCAAATGGTCCTACTCTGTGAAGATGTTTAAATGTTTGAGGGTCCTGGCAACCTCTGAAATTGTATCCTAAATTTAATGCATTTAGAATATGTATTTTCTTGAGAGTCTATAACTCTTATTAGATTATCCAATTTCTATAATATCTTTATACTTGTTTGCATCAAATATGTTTTATCTATATTCTTCACTAAACTCTAATCATTATCAACTAGGAATCTTATTTACTATTGAAAAAGTTAGCACAGTACTTGGTACTGAAGAGGTGCTCAAGTTGATAAATAAGTGAATATATTATTGAGAGAACAAATAAATGAACTGCATCATTCATACACCCCAAATATTGAAAGCTATCACTATATATTTTAGCCATACAATCATCATGATGCATAATTGAAAGAGAATTTAGTGGACCTAGTGAATTGAGTCAGATATAGTAATTTTACCTGTTGAGGTAAATAGCTTACATATTGAACTCAGATTAAGTAGCACAGGCAGAGCGAGGCTTACCTGTCTAAAACATGATGGTTTCTACCTTTCTGAAATATGGTTTCAATTACCTTACCCAGCTTTTACCTCTTCTCCTCAGTGTGGTCAGTCATCTTTCTAAAATGTGAGTCTGACTGAATAACCTCCCTGATTTCAGCTTTTCAAAAGATCCACACTTAACCTTAGGATAAATGCATTAAAGAGTCTTCATAACCAGTTTCTGCTTAAATGTCTTATTTTCAGCTCTAAATTGGAATTCCCGGCATTGGAACTCTGTGCTTTCCTTTTAGTATCCTCTCTTATTCTGGTCTTAGTATATGGTATTTCATCTACCTGGGTGCTCTTCCCCTAATTTCTTCACCTGATTAACTTTCTTAAAGATCTTACCTTAGATTTCAAATCCTGAGATTCTTCCCTGCTCCTTCTCAGCAATTACTACTTGTAGCATGTCTGTCAAATGTCGCTTACTATTCCTCACTGGACTCTAATCATTAACAAACAGGGGACATACTATCAAAACCCTGGTATCAAGCTCGGTACTTAAAACTGAAAAAACACTCAGTGTTGATGAGTGAGTAAATAAATGAATGTATTAGCTGAATGAATGCATAAACTACATCATCTAAGGCTGGCATTTAGTGTCTTCTAGAGTCCTTCCATGCAGTTTTTTCCTTGGCATGGGGGAAGGATAATATCCAGATTGTTTTTACACTAAGGACTCCATATTAGAGTTTCACTTAGTAGATGTTTATGCTTCTAAAAGTTTTCATAATTTAATTGAGAGAAGAATAACTTTTAGCACATTATATAATGATACCATTTCAATTCTTGACCTCATGAGAATTAACAAAGTTGATAAGATTTTACAGAAACATCATCTTCCTGAAATTTTAATTTTTATCAGGCAGTTTATCATTAACTTGACAATCTTATTTGTAGTTTATCACATCAGTTAAGGTAGCTTACTCATGGACCATTTTTCAGACTTCTGGTATCTGATCCTTCTCCTTTTCTGTGACACATTTTTAAAACACACGAAGAAAGCATGTGTAATAGAATTAAAGCAAAACATTTACAACATTCATTATTTGTCTAATAGTCCATGCATTTAATGAAGGCTCTATGAGTGCATTCTCATATTTATCTCTACATTTCAACTTAATAAATATTTGCAAAGGAACATTTGATACTGAACAGGTTTGTCAACTCAGCAAAAATTTTGTGAGTCTGATGAGAAAAGGGTATATGTTTGGAGGGGAAAGCAGTTTATGGGAATAATTCTGATGAGAATCAAGCTCATCAGGCTCATATCCAGATTCTGAGGCATTTTTATGGAACATTTTCTTCAATGGTGAAGTGGTCACTCCAATTTTTGATTACCCTGTCCCACTTAGCCAAGTAGAATAAGCAATTTCAGTAGAGCTCCTTGGTAGTATACACACCCCTTTGCAGAGGGCTAATGGGGATTAGGGTATAAAAAATTTCTTAACTCAAGTATGTATTTCAGATTCATAAGTAAATACACATCTCAGGGCTAAACCATCTGCCATTTATCTTGCAACTGGTATACTTGGGGAGGAAAACAGATAAGCACCATTTACATAGGAAGGAAGGAACTGGGTGCTGAAGGATTAGACATTTTCTCTCAAGTCATTTTTGCACCAGACTAAATTGTTACTTTCAGTCACACGGAATATACTTTTTCTCTTTTCTTTTGAAACCATCGGTATTAAGTATTTTAACATAATAATTCAGTTGTGCTTTTATTTACCTAAAATAACACAAAAGATGTACCAGCTAAAATTGTTAAAATATGTTGAAGTGTCTATCTTAAGTAGCTTTATGTCATTTCCTTCACTTTGTTTCTATCATCTGTTCTATTAACAGGTCATAAAAGTGAAAATCTAAACCTTTGCTTTTAGACAAAAATGAGTGCTTTGAATATAGAAACTTCCTCACTAAGATTCTAGTGTACACAAATGGATTTTATTTTTTTCTATTTTTGAAAGTAATTGTGGTGAGGCATGCTGGTCCTTTGTCATAATTTTTTGATCTGGAATCTCAAAAACCATGTAAAAAGATAAGATGTAGTGACATACAAAAGCTGCTCAGCTGGAGTATGTAAAGTTGGAAGTTGGCTCAGCACCCATGACAGAGGAATCCAATTCAGAGAAAAAATAACACTGCATTAAAACCAGCTCTGTGAGTTTTCAGCTGCCTGGCTTTTAAATTTCCATATGGGTAGAGGCTGTTAGCTCCAGGAAGATTTTAGACCTTAACCTAATTTTTACCTTGAATTTATGGGAAAATTCAGGTCAGAGAATGTTACAGACAATATACCTTGTCCAACGGAAGTCATGTACATATTTAGAATCTGAACTAGAAGTAGAATACTGGATTATTTATTCCACATATTTATTACAATTAAAACTGACTTTTGCCTAAATCTTTATAAGAAATACTTGAAGAGATTCCTCAGATGACTTTCCTAACATTACTGACTATATGAGTTAGCTAATTGTGAAAATATCATTCCAAGATAGTCAAATAACAAACACATATGATTGGAAAGTTTCTGTGGTTTGGGTACAAGTTGGCTGGATCCTCTAGCTCAGGGTATACCAGAAGGCTGTAGTCTTCTCAGGGCTCCACTGGAAGGAGGGTCTGCTTTCAAGCTCACTCTATGATTTCTGGCAGGATTCTATTCCTCTCAGTCTGTGGCCAGAGGTTTTCTTCTGTTCTTTGATAGGTTCCCATTCCTTAAAATGGTAACTTGCTTCAGCAGAGCAAGTGAACAAAAGGGACCAGAAAAAGAGAGTGCAAGCAAGAGAAGAAGCACAGTTTTTTTTTTTTTTTTAAATAAAATATTTTTTCTCTATTCATTAGCCACAATTCAGCAAGTCAATAGGTCCAACTTTCACACCAGGGTATGATACCAGAAGATAGGAATCACTTGGTGGTTGTTTTAGATGCTGCCTACCACATGGATCAAATAACTCCCTTTGTAGGATTTGACAGTTGCATTACCGTTTGAGGAAAAAAATAGATTGAGGTGTTGGCAGCAGGCAGTGATCATCTTTGAACTGGTCTCATTCATATGCCTTCTTATTAATAGCTCTCTCCTTCCTTGACTATGAGCTGCATGAAGGAAGTGCATGACCCTTCTCAGGATACCCAGGGACTGAGCCAGTTCCCCATGCCCCTTTCTCTCTTATATTTCACAAGAATAACTGTAGAATATGCTGAGGATGCAATATTTGGAGATGTGGGAGAGCTGTCCAAAATAGCCCAGGTTCTGTACAGTACCCCCTTTAGAAAAGAAGATTTTTTCCAGTGCTTTAGCCCTGTGATTCATAAACCCCAGGGAATAAAACCTTGTGTGGGCTGCTTTTGCAAGTTCCTCCGCTGTCATGCAAGTTGGGCACGTTTTCACAAGATTTTATCTTTTTCAAGGTTTTCTGTTCCTTAGGGAACAGTCTAGTGATGAATTTTAGACTCATATTATCCTTTGTTTCCTACCTATAAATAATAAACCTAATTCCTGTAACTTGAGTATGAATGTCTCACTGGATTCAAGATGGTAACCAGTGTAGAGTGAATCAGCTTCACAGGCATATGCCTAGTCTTACTTACCTCTGTCTTCTTCTCTGTCCCCAACACGCACACACCCTACACATTCTATTCCCAGGACATCTCCAGTGAATGGCACAAAAAGGAATATAATAACTACTTCAAGAATAAATGATTGACTAGTCCTCAGAGAACATTAGCTTTGCATGTAGATCCCTTTTAGGGTGGTGGTGGGGTGTGGTGTGTGTATATAGAATGAAAGGCCACAAGGCATTTCCTTACCCATTAAAATCCCTTGGTCCCTTGTTTCTTTACATACCACTCTATACAACATCCATTCGCAAATCTAACATCACTATAAGTATGAAGTTTATTCTTAATAAACAAACAGATGCTTTGAAGTAAGGCTGGGCTTTTTTTTAATCACTTAGTCCCACCAATCATCATGCAGTGATTTTGGAGATTTACCATGTGTTTTAGGTTCACTGCATACTTTATGTGGCCCATAGTTAAATATACAAAATGTTCCCTCATGTAAAAGAAACTTATCTAATCAGTGCATTGAGACTGATAGTTGAAAAGACAATTAACTTTAAGTATATGTTGTAAGTGTGAAATAAATTCAAAGGACAGAGAGAGGTTAAAGGGTGATGGGAATTTTCAATGGAACTTATCAAGGAAGGCTTTACAGGATTTTCATAGTTCATCTGTATTTTCAAGGATGGCTAGGATTTAGAGGATGGCTAATGAGATCAGGGGAAAAGAGCATTTTTTTTTTTCCTCAAGAAAATACTGTGAATAGGAAAGGGGCTGGCATAGATAAGCTTAATAAATCCTAGAACAAATTAAAGAAAACAATGCTTGAAGGAGAGACAATTATGATAAGGTACTTATTTGCATTGGTTTCATCTTGAAAGGTAGAAACCATGGTCATGAAAATTTGTTTCTTTGAAGACCCTTCACTCTGGTCTTTCTCTAAGATGTGGGGGTCAGTAAGACCAACCCTAGGTAAATTTTGGAAGAAGTAACTGTATTCCTAGTATGTTTCTAAGTTCTGACTGCATTAATTCTCCTTTGTGTCACGTCAAACTCATTTACTTTAATCTGTAGGCAGGTGGGGAGTGGCTGGAGGAGGTAGGATCACTAGGGATTTATATTTTGTCCCTGATGAGCAGAGCTCTCTCTGCTTGTTGATTGACATGTCCTGAGTTGCTTTCCTTTGTCACACGCTGCCACCTTGATGTTCTGCCTCACCTCCAACACAGACCAATGGAGTTGGCCATCTATAGACTGAGACTTCTGAAACTGTGAGCCTTGCCCAAATAAACTTTACTTCCTCTAAGTTTGTTCTTTTCAGGTCTTTTGATCATAGACCTGAAAAAGCTGACTAAAACACTCTTCTTAAATTTAAAAATACTCCAGGCAGGGGTTAATACCATCCATTACTTTGGGAAAAATGAAAGCTTTCCCAGTTTTTGAGTTTCAGGAGGGAGGCCAATCTGTACGCATGCACCTCTTTCAGATATTTTGTTTCTTCAAACAAAACTGAATTCTGCCCAGTCCATTCATTCCAGTACCTCCTTTCAGTTTAAACCAATCATATTTCCTTCAATGAAGTTTCACAGGCTTCTATCCTGACCCACAGCAAGGACTGGACTTGTTTGTTTTATTACATCTTGAGGTTCAGTGTGTTAGATGTTTATATTAGTTTGTTAGGGGGAGCATACAAAATACTGCAGATTGGGTGGCTTAAGCAAAGAAATTTTTTTTTTTAATACTCTTGTAGAGGTCGAAATTCTAAGATGAAGGGGCCAGAGATGTAGATTCTTCTGTGATCTCTGTCCTTGGCCTACAGATGGCTGCCTTCTTTCTATGTCCTCAAATGGATGGACTTTTCTCTGTGCATGCGCATACCTGGTATCTCTTCCTCCTCTAAGGACATTCATCACATTGGATTATCATGCTATGACATCATTTAACTTTTGCTTTTTAAAGGCCTTCTCTCCAAATATGATCACATTGAGGGTTACAGCTTAAACATATGGATTTATGGGGACAATATTCACTCTGTGACAGACAACTTTTACTAGGTAAGTTCTCAAGGAATAATCCATAAAGTTACATTGTATAGTATCCTAGAGAAATAGAGTCAAGTCTCAAATTATGTCACTTTAATAAAATCTTGATTGGGTGCTTATTTGGGACCCAGTACTAGGTTAGACCTCAAATAAAGGCAGTTAGATACTCTCACACTCCTTGTTTTCTCAATCTAACAGATAAAACAGAAGTATAAATATATATCGTGATGGGTGACTATGTATTGATTTGGCTGGGTCACCTTGCTCATAGATACTTGGTCAAATATGATTTTGTGTTTCTGGGAGTGTGCTTTGCAGATGAGATTAATATTCAAACTGGTGGGCTTTGAGGCAAATGGCCTTCCATAAGGTGGTGGGCTTCCTCTTGTCTTAACAGAGAAAGACTAACTCTCTCCAGGCAAGAACTACTCTGCCAGCTGATGGCATTCAAACTTGAATTGCCATATCCTATTTTTCTAACTGGTCCACCCTGGAAACTTTGGACTTGCAGCCTTCCTGATGGTGTAAGCCAATTCCTTAATCTCTCTGTCTTTCACTCTCTCTGTCTCTCTCTCTCTCCCTCCCTACACACCACCCTCCCCAACACACACATGTCCTATTGGTTCTGTTTCTCTGGAGATGTTTACAAAGTAAAATTCAACAACAGAATGTACCCTGTTCCTTCAGTCACCTGTGTTCCCCTCTATGGGCTTCTCCTGTTTAGAGTGTGTCTCCATTGGGAAGCAGGGGCAGATGCAAAGGGCTAGAATGTCAGATTAATTGAATTCTGTTCAAACCACTAACCAGAGTCAGTCCCTGTAGTCTGGTTTTCAAACTATGTGGTTTGATATTATGGTCAACAATTCATAACTTTGCAAAAATTAGAATAAATGGACAATCAAATTCTTCTTTCTGATCTTTTTAAAATTTTATTTATTATTGTAAACAAATGGGATACATGTTGTTTCTCTGTTTGTACATGGAGTAAAGGCATACATTGGTGTAATCATAAATTTACATAGGGTAATGTTGTTTGATTCATTCTGTTATTTTTTTCCTTCCCCCCCTACCCCTCTCACCCTCTTTTCCCTCTATACAGTCCTTCCTTCTTCCATTCTTGCCCCCCTCCCTAACCCTAACCCTAACACTAACCACTCCCACCCCCCATTATGTGTCATCATCTGCTTATCAGAGAGATCATTTGACCTTTGGTTTTTTGAGATTGGCTTATCTCACTTAGCATAATATTCTCCAATTTCATCCTTTTGCCTTCAAATGCCATAATTTGATCATTCTTTATGGCTGAGTAATATTCCATTGTGTGTGTGTGTATATATATATATATATATATATATATATATACACATATACACACACTACAGTTTCTTTATCCATTCATCAATTGAAGGATATCTAGGTTGGTTCCACAGTCTGGCTACTGTGAATTGAGCAGCTATGAACATTGATGTGGCTGTATCTCTGTAGTATGCTGATTTTAAGTCCTTTGGGTATAGGCCAAGGAGTGGGATAGCTGGGTCAAATGGTGGTTCCATTCCAAGTTTTCTAAGGAATCTCCACACTGCTTTCCAGAGTGGCTGCAGTAATTTGCAGCCCCACCAGCAATATATGAGTGTACCTTTCACCCCATATCCTCGCCAACACCTGTTGTTGCTTGTATTCTTGATAATCGCCATTCTAATTGGGGTGAGATGGAATCTTAGGGTGGTTTTGATTTGCATTTCTCTTATTAATAGAGATGTGGAACATTTCTTCATATGTTTGTTGATTGCTTGTAGATCTTCTGTGAAGTGTCTGTTCATTTCCTTAACCCATTTTTCAGTTGGGTTACTTGTATTCTTGGTGTAGAGTTTTTTGAGTTCTTTATAGATTCTGGAGATTAGTGTTCTGTCTGAAGTATGACTGGCAAAGATTTTCTCCCACTCTGTAGGCTCTCACTTCACATTGCTGATAGTTTCCTTTGCTGAGAGAAAGCTTTTTAGTTTGAATCTATCCCAGTTATTGATTCTTGCTTTTATTTCTTGTGCTATGGGAGTCCTGTTGAGGAAGTCTGGTCCTAAGCCGACACGTTGAAGATCTGGACCTACTTTTTCTTCTATAATCTGCAGGGTCTCTGGTCTGATTCCGAGGTCCTTAATCCATTTTGAGTTTAGTTTCATGCACGGTGAGAGATATGGGTTTAGTTTCATTCTGTTGCATACAGATTTCCAATTTTCCCAGCACCATTTGTTGAAGAGGCTATCTTTTCTCCATTGCATATTTTTGGCACCTTTGTTAGTATGAGAAAATTGTATTTATTTGGGTTTGTGTCTGTGTCCTCTATTCTGTACCATTGATCTATCTTTCTATTTTGGTACCAATACCATGCCGTTTTTGTTACTATTGCTTTGTAGTATAGTTGAAGTTCTGGTATTGTGATGCCCCCAGCTTCATTTTTCCTGTGAAGGATTGCTTTAGCTATTCTAGGTTTCTTATTCTTCCAGATGAATTTCATGATTGCTTGCTCTATTTCTGTAAGGTATGTCATTGGGATTTTAATTGGAATTGCATTGAATCTGTATAGCGCTTTTGGTAGTATGGCCATTTTGACAATATTAATTCTGCCTATCCAAGAATATGGGAGACCTTTCCATCTTCTAAGGTTTTCTTTAATTTCTTTCTTTAGTGTTCTGTAGTTCTCATTGTAGAGGTCTTTCACCTCTTTTGTGAGATTGATTCCCAAGTATTTTATTTTTTTCGATGCTATTGTGAATGGGGTAGTTTTCCTAATTTTTCTTTCCAAAGATTCATCACTTATGTATAAAAATGCCTTAGATTTATAAGCATTGATCTTATATCCTGCTACTTTACTGAGTTCATTTATGAGTTCTAGAAGTTTTCTGGTGGAGTTTTTGAAATCCTCTAAATATGGAATCATGTCATCAGCAAATAGGGATAGTTTGAGTTCTTCTTTTACTATTCATATTCCTTTAATTTCTTTGGTCTGTCTAATTGCTCTGGCTAGAATTTCCCATGTGGTCACTCTGAGTCCAAGCGACCCGCCACGTGCCTCCTCCTCCTCCTGGCAGCTGCCTGGAGTTCTGGTGCGGTCACTCTGAGTCCAAGCAACTCGCCGGAGGCCTCCTCCTCTGGGCAGCCACCCAGAGCTCCAGTGGGCTGCTCTGAGTCCAAGCGTCGTGCTGAGCGGCCTCCTCTACGATGCTCCCAGTTGTTCGTGTTCACTGCTCCGGCGGGGGGAGGGTTGTCTTGTTGGGCAGCTCTACTTCACAAAGTTCCCTGCGTTCCAGGACTGCTGCCCCATCCTGGACACCTCCCCAATGGGAGAGACTCACCCTGCGGCTTTGAGTTGGTCCCAAGTCTCTCAATATCTCCTCTTTTTGAATGCTGAGTCCTGGAGCAACATGAAATGCAGCCACCCTCTAGTCCACCATCTTGAAACCCTTCTTTCTGATCTTAATTGACCTGGTTGTAGTGCAGAGACTTCTCCTGTGTAATTCTGATGGGAACTTTGCATGTGGACATGGTACACCATTGGAGGCACTGTGTATAATACATGGTGCAGCAGAGGTCAAAGGCCTGAACTGGGCTGTGTATGATTTTATTTGAAAATGGCATGAGACTCAATATCTCCAGAGAACATTTTTGGTAACTGACTAATTTATAATCTTTTTCTAGTTAGCTTCTTAACCTTGCCTGAAGAGTATCAATGGTATGCATTATTAACTCCTTAGTGGCATCTAGGGACAATGAAATGCAAAGAGGAAAGTGACCTGCCATATATCATGCTTCAGTTTGAAGAAGATTCCACTGTACTAAATACTCTTGGAAGCCACAGTGAGGGTCTGAAACTTCAGTCATCCCATAAAATAATATGGTCCCTGCTTTGTCTTATGGGAAACATTGCTATGATCTGTGTAATATAAAAAAAGAGAGAGAAGTTCTGAATGACAAAATTTTTTCATTCCTGAAATGAAAAAGTCGACCAGTGTAAGGCTGTGTTGACTTAAAATGAAATATAAAAGGGAACTTTGTCAGTTCACATTATTGTGATATTTATTTCCCTATGCTATTTGCATATAGTACTACAGGCTCCATGGGAACTAAAAAAAAAAAAAGATAAGTTCTTTAGCTAGAGAGTATTTATAGGGTGCAAGGTGCAAGAACCCATTTCTTTTCTCTTCTGAAGGAAATATATGATTAATGTCTACCAAGAAGTTTTCTTTTCCCTCACAAAATCATGATTAACACATTGCATGTTATTTTTTCAGTTTTCACCATCTTCTCTAGTATAATTGCCTTTAAGACAACTTGAAAATGGTTTTCTTTTTCTTGTATCCTAAAATCCTTACTCTAGAGACCTTCCTGCCAATTACACATTTTGCTTTAGAAAAAAACAGATTCATGGATCTTAAATGATTTGCCACTTATTGCACAGCTGTTTCTATTTTATTTTGTGTATGTATATATGTGTGACTGATAAGGCTGTCTTCTTTTCTTTTCCAACATAGTGAAGTTTCCAAATACAAAAGCAAGATAATTTTTGCTGCCCTGAGTACTACTTTCATTTAAACTTTGCCAGTCACAACTCTAATAAATTATGTAAAGAGTAACTGGTAGAGCCTATGGTGGAGGTGACTACTGTTCTAAGTGAACTCATGGGTACAACTGAATCTGAGCCAATGGTTGGGATGGGTATTAAGGGATATGAAGACTGGAGGGTGCTCTTCTTTAATAGCATTATCCTGTTTGGAGGGAGTTAAAATGGTCCCCAAGTCTCTATTCTATCTTCTCAATCTGCACACTGGATGATAGCAAGGATTTTGAAGTCAAACAGACCTGAGGTTCAATTCTTGCTCTTTTGTTTTCATTTTTTTGTGACCTTGAGAAAGTAAATCAGTTTTTGATAGAATGATGCTTACTTTACAGAGGTTAAATCATCTAATGTCTGTAAAGTGTTTCTGAAGATAGATTCTATTATTTTATGATTTTCATTTGTATAGTTGTTATTGATTTTTCTCCTTTCATTTTCTTTCATATAGTTTTTCATTTCCTTTTGTTTTTGTAAAACCTACAATGTCAACTAGCACAGGGAACTGTCATGGTCAACGAAAAAGTCAGGGAATGGGGTGTATCTCAGGGAAAATCGAGGGGTCAAAAATATGTTAGAGTAAAAAATATCTCTTTACTTTCTCCAGAGGAATAAAAATGATAACACCAAAAATAATGACAACTGCTATTTATAAGTATGTACAATATTCACCATTAGGCATTTTTCCATATGGTACTTCATTTAATTTTCATTATAAACACCATAAAATTATTGTTATTATTCCAACATTTTGATAGAGAATTGTGACACAGATAGTAAGGTAATGTATCATTCCTTTTTCTGTTGTTATAACAAAATATCCAATACTGGGTAATTATTAAAGAAAAGAGGTTTATTTGACTCACAATTCTGGCGACTGGAAAGTCCAAGTAACATGGCACCAGTGTCCTGCCAGGACCCCTGGCTGCACCACAAAATGTTGGAGAAGCAGAAATTGAATTGGCCATGTGCAAAAGGGCCAGGATTATGGGCTGGTCTGGCTTTATAATAATCCACTCTTAGGAGAATTTATTCACTCCACAAAGCTAGCATTAATCCCTTCCGAGGGTGGTGTCCCTGTGACCTGTCTTCCATGCGGTCACACCTTTCCAGGATGATGTCACCTCAACACTGCCACATAAGGACAAAGCTGCCAGGACATCAAACCGTGGGGTACTGTGATGGTTTGAATCTGAGGTGTCCCTGAAAAGCTCACGTGTGACACAATGCAAGAAGCTTCAGAGGAGAAATGATTTGGTGGTAAAAGTCTTAACCCAATCAGTGATTTAATCCCCTGATAGGGATGAACTGAGTGGTAACTGAAGTGCTAGGTTGTGGCTGGAGGAGGTGGGAATTGGGGAGTGGCTTTTGTATCTGGAGCCTGGAGGCTCTCTTTCTCTGCTTGCTGATGATGCGAGCTGCTTCCCTCTGCCATGCTCTTCCGCCATGACGTTCTGCTTCACCTCCAGCCCTGAGGAATGGAGCTGGCCTTCTATGGACTAAGACCTCTGAAACTGTGAACCCTCAAATAAACTTTTTCTCTATAATTTTGTTGGTCAGATCCTTTTAGTCATAGCAGTGAAATTAGCTGACTAAAACAGCAACACTCTCAAACCACAGCAAACAATTACTGAATTGTGGAGTTTGAATTCAAACCCAGGTGGGTATGATTTTAGGACTTTAAATGTTTAAAATTTTATCCTATAGTATTCTAGAATAGAAAGATGAGATTAAAAGTTGATAAAACTTAAATCATTACATGCTCCATTTCATGAAGACCACAACTTCCTATGGGTATTTGTCATACAACTTCCATCATTGAAAAATCCAGGAAATTTTTCAATGAAAAATTTTTCAATGAATAATTTTTAAGTGAAAAAATGAAAAATTTCAATAAGTGATATGGGCCAAAATAAAATGATATCTATGCTAGTTTGTTATGGAAAAGTAAAAGAAAATTCTTATGACCCTAGGAGAGAGAATTTCTTAAGTAAACACAAAGAAAAACTTATCCTAAATTAAAAGATGAATTAATTTAATTCATTCAATTACAATTAAAGTTATTATTAACTCTATTCTTCCCTAGTGTCCCACTCCACCACTGTGAGTTAGCATCTGCATATCACAGAAAACATTTGACTTTTGTTTTTTTTTTGCATTTAGCTTATTTCACTTAGCATGATATTCTCCAGCTTCATCTATTTACCAGCAAATGCCATAATTTAATTCTTCTTTAAGGATGAGTAATACTCCATTGTATGTGTATACCACATTTTCTTTACCCATTCATTTATTGAAGAACACCTAGGTTGGTTCCATAGTTTAGCTATTGTGAGTTGAACTGCTATAAATATTGATGTGACTGAATCACTGTAGTATGCTGATTTTAAGTTCTTTGGGTATAAACCAAGGAGTGGCATATGACTGCATGACTGATGTGATCCTACCATATGTACAATCAGAAAAATGAGAAATTATACTCTATGTATGATTTATCAAAATGCATAAATGCATTCTACTGTCATGCATAACTAATTAGAACAAATAAAAATTTAAAAAATATTATTATATGACAAGATACCATAGATTTAATAAAAACAAAAGAGGCAGAAGAAACTTTTTCTAACAAATATATAACTGTCAAAGTTTTGTTTGGAGAACAGAAAAAAAATTCCTTCAAATTAATGAGAAATTAATTGAAAATACCTGAAAAGTACACAAAAGATTTTATGGACTGAGTATCCTTCATCCAAAAATCCCAAATCTGAAATATTTCAAAATATGAAACTTTTTGAATGCCAAAATAATGCCATAAGTGGAGTGAAAAGTTCTATATCTGACCCCATGTGACAGGTTGCAGATAAAACACAAATATGCTAAAAATGTTGTAGGAAGTTATTAATAGATTACATGCATAAAATCTTTGCAAAACATAATTGAATTTTGTTTTTAGACTTGGGTCCCATCTTCAAGATATCTCATGGAGCATACTGCAAAATCTGAAAATACATGAAATCTGAAACACTTTTGGTCTTAGGCATTTTGGATAAGGCTAGTTCAATCTGTATATCATTTCAAATGAGTTTTGGGAATTAAGACCACAAAGAACTCAAAAAACTTAAAACACAAAAACAAATAATCCAGTTAATAAGTGGACAAGAGAACTGAACATACATTTCACAGAAGAAATAGGATTAGTTAACAAATATGTGAGAACATGTTCAACATCTCTAGCTGTTAGAGAAATGCAAATTAAAACTACACTGAGATTTCATCTCACTGTAGTCAGAATGGCAATTATCAAGAATACAAGTAACAATAAATGTTGGTGAGGATGTGGGGAGAAGGTACATCCATACATTGATGGTAGGAATGCAAATTCATGTAACCACTCTGGAAAGCAGAATGGAGATTTCTCAGAAAACTTGGAATGGAACCATCATTTGACCCAGTTACCCCACTCCTTGGTTCATATCCAAAGGAGTTAGAATCAGTATAGTACAGTGATGCAGCCACATCAATGTTTATAGCAGCTCAATTCACAATAGCTAAACCAGCCTAGGTGCCCTTCAACAGATGAATTGGTAAAGAGAATGTGGTATATGTACACAGTGGAATACTATTCAGCCATAAAGAGAAATTAAATTGTGGCATTTGTTGGTAAATGGATGGAACCAGAGACTATCATTCTGTAATGGTTAATTTGAATTGTCAACTTGATTGGATTAAGAAATGCTGATGATTAAGAGGCTTCTAGGTGTGTCTATGAGGACATGTCTAGGAATGATTGGAATGTAGGCTAGGAACTGAAGTGGAGCCCTCTATAAGCATGTGCAGCACCACCCAATAGGATGGAATAAAAACTGGAAGAACGAGGAAGCAGATGCAGATGCAAGCTTGGCTCTTCTTGAACGAGTTCTTGATTGATGCTTTGCTCATCTGAGGATATTGGACTCTTCACTTCTTCACTCTTCCAAAGTGATCTCTTGCCAGAGTTTCTCCAGGTAATTTCCAGAAGCCTTGGTCTTGGTCTTGGACTACGGTAGCACTGTTGATCTTTCTTGTTGTGGGGCTTCTGTGTCTTGGACTGTGCAGATGCTGGTTCTTCTAGCACTTCAGATGCAGATGACCATTGTGGACTATGCAGCTTCTGGTCATGTAAGCCAATCTAATAAATCCCCTTTCAATAATCATACTTCCTGTTGATTCTGTTCCTCTAGAGAACCCTGACTAATACACATGCTAAGTGAAATAAACCAATTCTTCCAAATCAAAGGTTGAATGTTCTCTCAGATATATGGGACGCTAACTCACAATAAGGGTGGGGTAGGGAAGAATAGAAGTATTTTGGATTAGACAAAGGGAATAAAGGTAAAGGATGGAAAATGAGAACAGAAAAGACAGTAGAATGAACTAGACATTGTGTGTCTATGGGCATATACAAATACATGACCCATGTAACTCCACATCATGTACAACCAGAAGAATGGGAAGTTGTGCTCCAAATATGTATAATATGTCAAAATACATTTTATTGTCATCTGTAACTAATAAGAACAATAAAATATTTGGGGGTCATATAAGTGTATAACAAGGTCATCATCAACTATTTCAAAGGCTGATGGCAATTCTATTATTAGTGGCCCATGGTCTTTTTAAACAGTCGATATGTCATCCTCTGTATGTGGTTCTCAAGATGACCAGCCCTATCCACACTTAAACTCACATGAAGGCAATAGAAGAAGAGATGGGCAAACTTCACTTTATGGAAGTTTGTTAGATGCTACCACATTTCTGATCTGTTTTCATTAACTAGAATCTTGATGTATGACCACATCTAATTTCTTTAGAGGCCTAGAAATAAAGTCTTTTAAAAATGAAAAAAAAAAATTTTACATTAGTAATTCATTGTACACATTAATGGCATATAGTGTGATGTTTCAATATATGTAATTGTGCAATAACAAAACCCAAGTACTGAGCATATCTATCACCTCAAACATCTATCATTTCCATGTAGTGAGAACATTCAAAAGCCTCTCCTCTAATTCTGTTGAGAATTTGGGTGGTCTAACTACAAAGAGAGGGTGGTATTCCTTGAGAAGACAGCTATTGCTGTCCCTAGTAGGCTAAAGACATAATCAAGAATTCTACCAAAGGGGAAACACAAAAGGACAATATATACTTTAAAAGTTGTTTCACCTCTTCAAAAACAAGGAATTATAAATGAAACAACGTGACATTTCATTTTATATGCATTAGATTTGTAACTATGTAAAAGCCCAAAATATTCATGTAGAAGATGTAGAGCGAATAGTCAATCTTACAACACTGCTTTTGGATGTGTGTAAATAGGCAAAAAAGCAACAATATTTATAATAGCTAAGGATGTACATGCCCTTCAACCAAGCATTTCTACTTTTCAGTGTATTCCCTAATAATACCATGGCATGTGCTCAAGAAAACATGCTTAGGAATGCCATTGCAAAACCCAATATATGTATGTAATAGATGAGAGATTGAATGAAAAAGATTAAAAACTTTCTAAAATTTATTATCAGGAGAATGAGTAAATCATCGTGTTATGTTTACAAATAGTAGCATGTGCATGTCATATTGAAAATAAATTAACTCTAAATATATCAGTGGATCTATCTCTCCAACAATAGTGGGTGGAACAGACAATTGTAAAAGGATACACATATTACGATATTTAAATTTTAAAAGAAACAAAAACACAGCTAATAAAGACACAAAAACATCAGCTAATATATGTATGCGTATGTGTATATATACAGAATGTGTGTATATACATATCGTGTATGTGATATACACAATCACATAAACATAAACACATGCATACACACACATACATACATATACACACACATAAAGCAACGCGAATTGTATTTGCAATGCTTCACTACCCAAACTGAGTAATGGGTAGGTCAGCATTATTATATTTTCTTTATACCTTTGTGTGACTATTTAAAAATAATATCAGGGTCAATTACACTACAAATGAGCAACTTCAGATAATCACTAGGAGAAGAGTAGTTAGAGAAAGAAGAGGAAAAGAACCCAGCTACTTAACTAACTGCCAGGGATGCTTCTATTGTTTAGAAGCTAAGGGATCAGTCAAGAGGTTAATTTAAGAAGATATAAATATCAGGCTGTCTTTTCCTGTTTGAGGGTCAGATCTTTAAAGTACTTAGCAAAGTGGTGATTATTCTAACAATCAAGAGCATGATTTAGCTTCTTCACGGGGCGATCCAAGATGGCGGCCTAGAGGGAGACTGCACCTCCGGTCGCTCCACAACCCAGGAGTTAAGAAGGGGAGGCATTGAGAGACTCGGACTGAAGTGGAGCCACGGGTGAGTCTGCCCACTGGGTAAAGCTCGGCCCGGGTGGCAGGCCCAGATAGAGGTGGCTTATCGGAGCCGGGCAGGGCAGCTAGAGTCATCCACAGGCAGTCCTGCGCACTCCGGCAGTGGGCCCCGCCCACACAGCCAGCTTCTCCAGGTTCTCGGAACGGAACTGGCCCGCTAGTGAGAGCCTGTCTGAACAGAGCACGCTCCGAGTCCCGGAGCCCCTGCAGTGCAGTGTACTCCTGCAAAGAACCAGCGGAGAGCCTCGATCTGCAGTCAGCCTCAGGGATAAGGGCAGGGCAGCCGGAGACCTCTTCAGGCGGCTCTGCCCACTCCGGCTTGAGTCTTCCCAAGGTAGTCTTCCACACTCCGGCAGTGGGCTCTTCCCACACGGCCAGCTGCACGGTGCAGGCCCACAGTGAGAGCATTTCCGCACAGAGCCAGTTCCAAAACGTGGAACCAGTAGGGGGCTAGGGGCAGTATTCTTCGAATGAGCTGCTTTATCAGATTCCTCCAAGACATCAGGCTACTGAAGGCTGGGAGGTGATACACTGGAAATCTACTGGGACACTATAAGCCAATAGTGGAAAACTGCAATATCTCAGGGTCCCACTGACAACTGACCATTATGAGAAAACAAGGGAAGAAAATGTCCCAAACAAACCTAGATACTACATCAATAAAATCCAATGACAGCACAGCAGAAGAAATGTCAGAAAGGGAGTTCAGAATGTACGTAATTAAAACGATCAGGGAAGCTAATGAGGAGATGAAAGAGCAAATGCAGGCATTGAAGGAGGAGATGAAAGAGCAAATGCAGGCATTAAATGATCGCACCAATCAACAGTTAAAAGACCAAATACGGGAAGCAAGAGATCATTTCAATAAAGAGTTAGAGATACTGAAAAAAAACCAAACTGAAATCCTTGAAATGAAGGAAACAATAAACCAAGTTAAAAACTCCATAGAAAGCATAACCAATAGGATAGAACACCTGGAAGACAGAACCTCAGACATTGAAGACAAAATATTTAACCTTGAAAACAAAGTGGAACAAACAGAGAAGATGGTAAGAAATCATGAACAGAATCTCCAAGAACTATGGGATATCATGAAAAGGCCAAATTTGAGAATTATTGGGATTGAGGAAGGCTTAGAGAAACAAACCAAAGGAATGAACAATCTATTCAATGAAATAATAACAGAAAATTTCCCAAATCTGAAGAACAAAATGGAAAACCAAGTACAAGAGGCTTATAGAACTCCAAACATACAAAATTACAACAGACCCACACCAAGGCACATTATTATGAAAATACCTAACATACAAAATAAAGACAGAATTTTAAAGGCCGCGAGAGAAAAGAACCAAATTACATTCAGAGGGAAACCAATAAGAATATCAGCAGATTTTTCAATCCAGACCCTAAAAGCTAGAAGGGCCTGGAACAACATATACCAAGCCCTGAAAGAAAATGGATGCCAACCAAGAATCTTATACCCAGCAAAACTTACCTTCAAATTTGACGATGAAATAAGATCCTTCCATGATAAACAAAAGCTAAAGGAATTTACAAAAAGAAAGCCAGCATTACAGAACATTCTCAGCAAAATATTCCATGAGGAAGAGATGAAAAACAACAATGCAAATCAGCAACAGGAGGCGCTAGCCTAAAGGAATAGCCAAATAAAGGAGAAACCAAATCATGTCAAAAACAAATATGAGTCAATTGACTGGGAATACAAATCATATCACAATAATAACCCTGAATGTTAATGGCCTGAATTCATCAATCAAAAGACACAGACTGGCAGATTGGATTAAAAAGAAAAATCCAACAATATGCTGCCTGCAAGAGACACATCTCATAGAAAGAGACACCCATAGACTAAAGGTGAAAGGATGGGGAAAAACATACCATGCACACGGACACAGCAAAAAAGCTGGAGTATCCATCCTCATCTCAGATAATGTGGACTTCAAACCAAAACTAGTCAGAAGGGATAAAGAAGGACATTACATGCTGCTTAAGGGAAGCATAAATCAGCAAGACATAACAATCATAAATATCTATGCCCCGAACATTGGCTCATCCACGTACGTCAAACAAATCCTTCTCAATTCCAGAAATCAAATAGACCACAACACAATAATACTAGGCGATTTTAACACACCTCTCTCACCACTGGATAGATCGTCCAAACAAAAATTGAATAAAGAAACTATAGATCTCAACAACACAATCAGCAATTTAGACTTAACGGACATATATAGAATATACCATCCAACAAAGAATGAATACACTTTCTTCTCAGCAGCACATGGATCCTTCTCTAAAATAGACCATATTTATGCCACAAAGCTACTGTTAGTAAATACAAGAAGATAGAGATACTACCTTGTACTCTATCAGATCATAATGGATTGAAATTAGAAATAAATGACAGAATAAAAAACAGAAACTTCTCCAATACCTGGAGACTAAATAACACACTATTATATGATGAATGGATAACAGAAGACATCAGGAGGGAAATAAAAAAATTCTTAGAAGTAAACGAGAACAAAGACACATCATATCAAAATCTCTGGGACACTATGAAAGCAGTACTTAGAGGAAGATTTATTTCATGGGGTGCATTCAAAAAAAGAAGTAGAAATCAACAAATAAACGAGTTAACACTACAGCTCAAAGCACTAGAAAAAGAAGAGCAGACCAATACCAAAAGTAGTAGAAGACAGGAAATAGTTAAAATCAGAGCCGAAATCAACGAAATCGAAACAAAAGAAACAATCGGAAAAATTAATAAAATAAATAGTTGGTTCTTTGAAAAAATAAATAAAATTGATAAACCCTTAGCCACACTAACAGAGAAAGAGGGAGAAGACTCAAATTACTAAAATTCGGAATGAACAAGGAAACATCACAACAGACACGAGTGAAATACAAAACATAATTAGAAGCTATTTCGAAAATCTATACTCCAACAAAACAGAAAACCTTGAAGACATCAACAAATTTCTAGAGACATATGAACTACCTAAACTGAACGAGGAGGACATACACAACTTAAATAAACCAATTTCAAGCAATGAAATAGAAGAGGTCATCAAAAGCCTACCAACAAAGAAAAGTCCAGGACCAGATGGGTTCTCAGCCGAGTTCTATAAAACCTTTAAAGAAGAGCTCATTCCAATACTCCTCAAACTATTCCATGAAATAGAAGAGGAGGGAACCCTACCAAACTCGTTCTATGAAGCCAATATCACCCTGATACCTAAACCAGACAGAGACACATCAAGGAAAGAAAATTTCAGACCAATATCCTTAATGAACATCGATGCAAAAATTCTCAACAAAATTTTAGCAAATCGCATACAAATATATATTAAAAAGATAGTGCACCACGATCAAGTGGGTTTTATCCCAGGGATGCAAGGTTGGTTCAACATTCGGAAATCAATAAATGTCATTCACCATATCAACAGACTTAAAGTTAAGAATCACATGATTATTTCAATAGATGCAGAAAAAGCATTTGATAAAATACAGCATCCCTTCATGCTCAAAACACTAGAAAAAATTGGGGTAATGGGAACATTCCTAAACATTATAAAGGCCATCTACGCTAAGCCCATGGCTAATATCATTCTAAATGGTGAAAAACTGAAAGCGTTCCCCCTAAAAACTGGAACAAGGCAGGGATGCCCTCTTTCACCGCTTCTATTCAACATCGTCCTTGAGACTCTAGCCAGAGCAATCAGACAAACCAAAGAAATTAAAGGGATACGAATAGGAAAAGAAGAACTCAAACTATCCCTGTTCGCTGATGACATGATTATATATTTAGAGGAACCTGGAAATTCCACCAGAAAACTTTTAGAACTCATAAGTGAATTCAGTAAAGTAGCAGGTTACAAGATCAATGCTCATAAATCCAATGCATTTTTATACATAAGTGATGAATCTTCAGAAAGAGAAATTAGGAAAACTACTCCATTCACAATAGCATCGAAAAAAATAAAATACTTGGGAATCAATCTCACAAAAGAGGTGAAAGACCTCTACAATGAGAACTACAGAACACTAAAGAAAGAAATTCAAGAAAACCTTAGAAGATGGAAAGATCTCCCATGTTCCTGGATAGGCAGAATTAATATCGTCAAAATGGCTATACTACCTAAAGTTCTATACAGATTCAATGCAATTCCAATTAAAATCCCAATGATGTACCTCGCAGAAATAGAGCAAGCAATTATGAAATTCATCTGGAAGAATAAAAAACCTAGAATAGCTAAAGCAATCCTCAGTAGCAAGAGCGAAGCAGGGGGTATTGCAATACCAGATCTTCAACTCTACTACAAAGCAATAGTAACAAAAACGGCATGGTATTGGTACCAAAATAGACAGGTAGATCAATGGTACAGAATAGAGGACATGGACACAAACCCAAATAAATACAATTTTCTCATACTAGACAAAGGTTCCAACAATATGCAATGGAGAAAAGATAGCCTCTTCAACAAATGGTGCTGGGAAAACTGGAAAACTATATGCAATAGAATGAAACTAAACCCCTATCTCTCACCCTACACAAAACTCAACTCAAAATGGATCAAGGACCTCGGAATCAGACCAGAGACCCTGCATCTTATAGAAGAAAAAGTAGGTCCAAATCTTCAACTTGTTGGCTCAGGATCAGATTTCCTTAACAGGACTCCCATAGCACAAGAAATAAAAGCAAGAATAAACAACTGGGATAGATTCAAACTAAAAAGCTTTCTCTCAGCAAAGGAAACTATCAGAAATGTGAAGAGAGAGCCTACAGAGTGGGAGAATATCTTTGCCAACCATACCTCAGATAGAGCGCTAATTTCCAGAATCTATAAAGAACTCAAAAAACTCTACACGAAGAATACAAATAATCCAATCAACAAATGGGCTAAGGAAATGAACAGACACTTCACAGAAGAAGATGTACAAGTAATCACCAGATATATGAAAAAATGTTCAACATCCCTAGTAATAAGGGAAATGCAAATCAAAACTACCCTAAGATTTCATCTCACCCCAATTAGAATGGCGATTATCAAGAATACAAGCAACAATAGGTGTTGGCGAGGATGTGGTGAAAAAGGAACACTCATACATTGCTGGGGGGTTGCAAATTAGTGCAACCACTCTGGAAAGCAGTGTGGAGATTCCTCAGAAAGCTTGGAATGGAAACACCATTTGACCCAGCTATCCCACTCCTTGGCCTATACCCAAAGGACTTAAAATCAGCATACTACAGAGATACAGCCACATCAATGTTCATTGCTGCTCAATTCACCATAGCCAGATTGTGGAACCAACCTAGATGCCCTTCAGTTGATGAATGGATAAAGAAACTGTGGCATATTTATACAATGGAATATTACTCCGCAATGAAGAATGATAAAATTATGGCATTTTTAGGCAAATGGTCGAAATTGGAGAATATCATGCTAAGTGAGATAAGCCAATCTCAAAAAACTAAAGGACGAATGATCTCGCTGATAAGCGGATGAGGACATATAATGGGGGGTGGGAGGGGCTAGCATTAGGTTTAGGGTTAGGTTTAGAGTTAGGCTAAGGAGAGCAGTAAGAATGAAGGAAAGAAGGACTGTGTAGAGGGAAAAGAGGGGTGGGAGGGGTGGGAGGGGTGGGAGGGGTGGGGGGGAGGGGAAAAATATAATAAACATCATTACCCTATGTAAACGTAAAAAAAATAAAAAAAAAAAAAAAAAAAAAAAAAAAAAAAAAAAGAGCATGATTTAATAGAGGTTTCTAACATACTGAGTTTCCTGAAGGCAATATCTAATAGTTAACTGGGCTACCACACCTGGTATCTGCATTTCCTTCTTGGGGTTTGGGGGGTAGTGGTCAATGTGCGGACTTTGGTTATCACATTGAGGGAAGAACAATATTGTCATTTGGTGGATAAGGACCAGGGAAGTTCTATGTCTAATACTGCCCAAAATATTAACAGCTCCTTAGGTGGGTAGTGAGGTGTTGGTGTTGGTGGGCACACTGGAAGAACTAACTTTATTCTCATACAAGAAGTGTGTGAGAGAGAGTTTCAAGATGGCGGACTAGGGGGCGGCTGCATTTCACGTTGCTCCAGGACGCAGGATTCAAAAGAGGAGATAGTGAGAGACTTGGGACCAACTCAAAGCCGCCGGGTGAGTCTCTCCAGTTGGGGAGGCGTCCCAGATGGGGCGGTAGCCCTGGAACGCAGGGAATTTGTGAAGTGGAGTTGTTCGGTGAGACGCCCCTCCCCCCACAGGAGCGGTAAACACGGACAACTGGGATCATCGTAGAGGAGGCGGCTCAGCACAGCGCTTGGACTCGGAGCAACCACTGGGGCTCCGGGCGGCTGCCTGAGGAGGAGCTGCGTGGCGAGCTGTTTGGACTCAGAACCACCGCGTCTGAACACCGGGGGGTTGCCCGGAGGAAGAGGAGAAGTGCGGCGGGTCGCTTGGTCTAGGAGTGACTGCATCAGAGCCACAGGCGGTTGCCAGAGGAGGAGGCGAGTGGTGAGTTGATTGGACTAAAAGCAACCGCTCCTGAACACCAGTGGCCTGCCTGGAGGAGGAGTGTGGTGGGTCACTTGGTCTCGGAGCCACCGCTCCTGAACACCTGGGGGCTACCCCGAGGAGGAGGAACAGGGCGGATCACTTGGACTTGGAGTGACTGCCTAGGGCTACGGGCAGTTGGAGGGAGGAGGAGACGTGAAGTGAATTGCTTGGGCTCCTAGTGACTGCATGGGAAACCCAGCCGCTGTCCGGAGGAGGAGGTGTGTGGCGGGTCTCTGGGTATCGGAGCTATTGTACGGGGCTCCAGGTGGTGGCTCAGAGGAGGGGCGGCATAGCCAGGCGATTAGGTGCAGAGCAGGGTCCCAGGAGCTAGGTGGCTTCTTGCTGGAAGAGCCGCACAGAGACACGCCTAGGGGCGGAGTGAAGTTTCCAGGACTGCGGGCAGATTCTCTGGGAGAGGCAGCCTAAGGAGACTCGCCTGCGAAGGGTGAGGCTCCCAGGCCCAGGAGGTAGGTCCGGGCCCCTGGGAACGTTGCAGAGGAAGACAGCCCAGCCCAGGTGGTAGTTGTAGATTGAGGGGAACCTCTAGGAGGTTCTGATCAGCAAGACGTCCCCACCGAGTGAGTCTTCCCTGCCGGGTGAGGTTTTCCCACAGGGACGGTAAAACCAGAGACACAGGCACAAACAGGACTTGCCTCAGACCGCAGCCTAGTTCCCTGTTGGATGAACATCGGTCAACAAGTGGAGGGACCTCTGCCCACTAGCAGGGAATATACGCCACCTGAGGGTCACCACCCCTAGAGAGGCAGCTTCTTCGTGGAGCTCCGCATTATCAACTTCCTCCAAGACTTCAGGCTACTGAAGGATATGAGGGGATATACTAGCAATCTTCAAGGACATTATAAGTCTATAGAGGAAATCTGCAATATCTTAATGACCCACTGATTCCTGAACAATATGAGAAAACAAGGGAAGAAAATGCCCAAACAAATCTAGATGTTACATCAATAAAATCCAACGACAGCATGGCAGAAGAAATGACAGAAAGGGAGTTCAGAATGTACATAACTAAAATGATTAGGGAAGGAAACGATGAGATGAAAGAGCAAATGCAGGCATTGAATGATGAGATGAAAGAACAAATGCAGGCATCGAATGATGAGATGAAAGAGCAAATGCAGGCATTGAATGATCGCACCAATCGACAGTTAAAAGAGCAAATTCAGGAAGCAAAAGATCATTTCAATAAAGAGTTAGAGATATTGAAAATAAACCAAACAGAAATCCTTGAAATGAAGGAAACAATAAACCAAATTAAGAACTCCATAGAAAGCATAACCAATAGGATAGAACACCTGGAAGACAGAACTTCAGATATTGAAGACAAAATATTTAACCTCAAAAGCAAAGTTGAACAAACAGAGAAGATGGTAAGAAATCATGAACAGAATCTGCAAGAACTATGGGATATCATGAAAAGGTCAAATTTGAGAATTATTGGGATTGAGGAAGGCTTAGAGAAACAAACCAAAGGAATGAATAATCTATTCAATGAAATAATATCAGAAAATTTCCCAAATCTGAAGAATGAAATGGAAAATCAAGTCCAAGAGGCTTATAGGACTCCAAATACACAAAATTACAACAGACCCACACCAAGGCACATTATAATGAAAATACCTAACATACAAAATAAAGACAGAATTTTAAAGGCTGTGAGAGAAAAGAACCAAATTACATTCAGGGGGAAGCCAATACGGATATCAGCAGATTTTTCAATCCAGACCCTAAAAGCTAGAAGGGCCTGGAACAACATTTTTCAAGCTCTGAAAGAAAATGGATGCCAACCAAGAATCTTATACCCAGCAAAACTTACCTTCAAATTTGACGATGAAATAAGATCATTCCATGATAAACAAAAGCTAAAAGAATTTACAAAAAGAAAGCCAGCATTACAGAACATTCTCAGCAAAATATTTCATGAGGAAGAGATAAAAAACAAAGACGCATATCAGCAAAGGGAGGAGTTACCCTAAAGGAACTGTCAAATAAAGGAGGAACCAAGATGTGTCAAAAAAGAAATAAATAAATAAAATTTTAAATATGAACCAAATGACCGGGAATACAAATCATATCTCAATAATAACCCTGAATGTTAATGGCCTGAATTCATCAATCAAAAGACATAGACTGGCAGATTGGATTAAAAAGAAAGATCCAACATTATGTTGCCTGCAAGAGACTCACCTCATAGAAAGAGATACCCATAGACTAAAGGTGAAAGGATGGGGAAAAACATACCATGCACATGGACTCAGCAAAAAAGCTGGAGTATCCATCCTCATTTCAGATAATGTGGACTTCAAGCCAATGTTAGTCAGAAGGGATAAAGAAGGACATTTCATACTGCTTAAGGGAAGCATAAATCAGCAAGATATAACAATCATAAACATCTATGCCCCAAACAGTGGCTCATCCATGTATGTTAAACAAATCCTTCTCAATTTTAGAAACCAAATAGACCATAACACAACAATACTAGGTGATTTGAACACGCCTCTCTCACCACTGGACAGATCTTCCAAACAAAAATTGAACAAAGAAACCATAGATCTCAATAACATAATCAATAATTTAGACTTAACAGACATTTATAGAATATACCATCCAACCAAGAGCGAATACACTTTCTTCTCAGCAGCACATGGATCCTTCTCTAAAATAGACCATATATTAGGCCACAAAGCTAATGTCAGCAAATACAAGAAGATAGAGACACTACCTTGTATTCTATCAGATCATAATGGATTGAAGTTAGAAATAAATGAAAGAGTAAAAAACAGAAACTACTCCAACACCTGGAGATTAAACAATATGCTATTATATGATGAATGGATAACAAAAGATATTAGGAAGGAAATTAAAAAATTCTTAGAGGTAAATGAGAACAAAGAAACATCATATCAAAATCTCTGGGACACTATGAAAGCAGTACTTAGAGGAAGATTTATTTCATGGAGCGCATTTAATAAAAGAAGTAAAACTCAAAAAATAAACGACTAACACTACAGCTCAAAGCCCTAGAAAAGAAGAACAGACCAACACCAAGAGTAGTAGAAGACAGGAAATAGTCAAACTCAGAGCTGAAATCAACGAAATTGAAACAAAAGAAACAGTACAAAAAATTGACAAAATAAATAGTTGGTTCTTCGAAAAAATAAACAAAATTGATAAACCTTTAGCCACACTAACAAAGAGAAGACGAGAGAAAACCCAAATCACTAAAATTCGGAATGAACAAGGAAATATCACAACAGACACGACTGAAATACAAAACATAATTAGAAGCTATTTTGAAAATCTATACTCCAACAAAATAGAAAATTTTGAAGACATCAACAGGTTTCTAGAGACATATGAATTGCCTAAACTGAACGAGGAGGACATACACAATTTAAATAGACCAATTTCAAGTAATGAAATAGAAGAAGTCATCAAAAGCCTACCACCAAAAAAAGTCCAGGACCAGATGGGTTCTCAGCCGAGTTCTACAAAACCTTTAAAGAAGAGCTCATTCCAATACTTCTCAAAGTATTCCATAAAATACAAGAGGAGGGAACCCTCCCAAACTCATTCTATGAAGCCAATATTACCCTGATACCTAAACCAGACAGAGACACATCGAAGAAAGAAAATTTCAGACCAATATCCTTAATGAACATCGACGCAAAAATTCTCAACAAAATTTTAGCAAATCGCATACAAAAACATATGAAAAAGATAGTGCACCATGATCAAGTGGGTTTCATCCCAGGGATGCAAGGTTGGTTCAACATCAGGAAATCAATAAATGTCATTCACCATATCAATAGACTTAGAGTCAAGAATCACATGATTATTTCGATAGATGCAGAAAAAGCATTTGATAAAATACAGCACCCCTTCATGCTCAAAACACTAGAAAAAATAGGGATAGTGGGAACATTCCTTAACATTGTAAACGCCATCTACGCTAAGCCCATGGCTAATATCATTCTAAATGGTGAAAAACTGAAAGCATTCCCTCTAAAAACTGGAACAAGGCAGGGATGCCCTCTTTCACCACTTCTATTCAATATTGTCCTTGAAACTCTAGCCAGAGCAATTAGACCAAAGAAATTAAAGGGATACGAATAGGGAAAGAAGAACTCAAACTATCCCTATTTGCTGATGATATGATTGTATACTTAGAGGAACCAGGAAATTCCACCAGAAAACTTTTAGATCTCATAAGTGAATTCAGTAAAGTAGCGGGATATAAGATCAATGCACATAAATCTAAGGCCTTTTTATACACAAGCGATGAATGTTCAGAAAGAGAAATCAGGAAAACTACCCCATTCACAATAGCTTCGAAAAAAATAAAATACTTGGGAATCAATCTCACAAAAGAGGTGAAAGACCTCTACAATGAGAACTACAGAACACTAAAGAAAGAAATTCAAGAAAACCTTAGAAGATGGAAAGATCTCCCATGTTCTTGGATAGGAAGAATTAATATTGTCAAAATGGCCATACTACCAAAAGTGCTATACAGATTCAATGCAATTCCAATTAAAATCCCAATGATGTACCTTACAGAAATAGAGCAAGCAATTATGAAATTCATCTGGAAGAATAAAAAACCCAGAATAGCTAAAAAGCTTTCTCTCAGCAAAGGAAACTATCAGCAATGCGAAGAAAGAGCCTACAGAGTGGGAGAAAATCTTTGCCAATCATACTTCAGATAGAGCGCTAATCTCCAGAATCTATAAAGAACTCAAAAAACTCTACACCAAGAATGCAAATAATCCAGTCAACAAATGGGCTAAGGAAATGAATAGACACTTCACAGAAGAAGATCTACAAGCAATCAACAAACATAAGGAAAAATGTTCAACATCTCTAGTAATAAGAGAAATGCAAATCAAAACCACCCTAAGATTCCATCTCACCCCAATTAGAATGGCGATTATCAAGAATACAAGCAACAACAGGTGTTGGCGAGGATGTGGGGAGAAAGGTACACTCTTACATTGCTGGTGGGGCTGCAAATTAGTGCAGCCACTCTGGAAAGCAGTGTGGAGACTCCTTAGAAAACTTGGAATGGAACCACCATTTGACCCAGCTATCCCACTCCTTGGCCTATACCCAAAGGACTTAAAATCAGCATATTACAGAGATACAGTCACATCAATGTTCATAGCTGCTCAGTTCACAATAGCCAGATTGTGGAACCAACCTAGATGTCCTTCAATTGATGAATGGATAAAGAAACTGTGGTATATATATACAATGGAATATTACTCAGCCATAAAGAATGATAAAATTATGGCATTTGCAGGCAAATGGATGAAACTGGAGAATATCATGCTAAGTGAGATAAGCCAATCTGAAAAAACCAATGGACGAATGATATTGCTAATAAGTGGATGATGACACATAATGGGGGGTGGGAGGGGTTAGTGTTAGGGTTAGAGTTAGGGTTAGGGAGGGGGGCAAGAAAGGGGGAAGGAAGGACTGTATAGAGGGAAAAGAGGGGTGGGAGGGGTGGGGGGGAAGGGGAAAAATAACAGAATGAATCAAACAACATTACCCTATGTAAATTTATGATTACACAAATGGTATGCTTACGCCATGTACAAACAGAGGAACAACATGTATCCCATTTGTTTACAATAAAAAAAAAAAAAAAAAAAAGAGCTCTCCAGAGGGGACACAACGGGAGCAGGCAGAGTGACAGGTGTCAGGCCCTGGCTTAGATTTTAGGAAAATGGCACGAGGAGCATCGGCAGATGTATATTATTCCTGACCACCGTTTCCTGCCCCAGCACCTCACTGCTTCCGGTACTGCAGAGGGAAGACTGTGAATAACAGAAGATGTAGAATCCCTTCTATGCCTTCAATTTCTGGAAAGGAGTAGTCGGCCCCTTCCCTGCTTTCTCCTTCGTCCCTGACCTATGTGCTCCTCCCAAACCAAGACCCCACTGAGCCCAGGGTAAATCCAGTCCATTCTAACATGCTAGACCCTGCCATCCACCTTATCCCTGTGACTTGTCTTAGGGGCAGACCAGGAGCCCTTCCTAGAAAGTAGGTGTGTGACTCCGCATCAGGAGCTCCCGCAGTGTCTCAGTGCAGCATGTGGTTTGGAGTCAGGTTCTGGAGTCAGACAGGTGTGGATTCCACCCTGGACTCTGTCCCTGTGAGCTGCAAGGTCTGAGGGAAGACATGGAAGCTCTCTGAGCCCCAGTTTCTTCTTCTGTACTATGTAAATAACAAGTCCTTAGCTCGATAATTAAAGAAGTTAATACTTGTAAAAAAAAAAAAAAAAAAAAAAAGAAGAGTGTGTTTGTGTGTGTGTGTGTGTGTATTACCTTAGAATTTTACTTTTACTTTTTAATTTTTTCAAAGTTTCATTGATTGAGTGATTGATTCTATGTGGTTCTAGGAATTGATCCCAGGTCCTTAGGCATTGCAAGGTGAGTGCTCTGCCATGGAAGCTACAGCTTCAGCCCTACCTTAGAAATTTATGTCCTATCAGAATGACAGGTGTATAAAGGAATACTCCATAAACTCAAGGTAATTACTAATTTCCTTCTACATTAGAAATATGTAAAACAAAGTTTTTTAGACTACTTTCACATAAGATTTATTCACCCTACCATCTTGTTCTATCCTTTTGAACTTAAGTTTGTACAGAACTGGTTTTCAAATATTCCTCTCTGTTCAAAACAAAAGATAAAATCAGTAGGAAAAACACTGAGGAAGAATATCCACACAGACCATGGATTTATTGAAACTAGGTAGATCTACTGCCATTCTAGTTGTTATGTCACTAATGATCTTACAGTATTAACATTTAAACCAAGTACCCCAAACCACTGTTTGGAATAAGTATACAATGTTTAATTTGGAAACTTCAGCTCCTAAGTGTTGCCTGGAAGTGAGATCTGCATTGTCAAAGAGTCTATTATGGATGTCAGAGAACTTTACATCTGCAGATGGAGCAATTTACATTCACTGTGACTGCTACCACAGAGACTGATTCTTAAATTATTTATGCAAAGAAACGAATTGTTCTGTTCTTTATCTGAAATTTTGCCAATTGCACATTTAACAAGGATAAACTTTTCACTGAAAGATCAGCCTCTTTCTCAAGTTTATATTTGTTATCTTGTCACTAACTGTTCACACTGATGAAGATGAATCATGATCACATAGCATAAGACTTTGCCCAGACTCTTGATAAGGTAATAACTAGAAGCCATGATGGCAGATTCCACTAGCAAAAACTAACAGGTTTTTACTTTAGTCGGCAGGCTATTAGGGCTTCTTGAAGTTATACTGCTGAATAAACAAGTTTTGGGCATTATTATTTTTGCTCAGCAGAATGTATTCTTAGTTAAAAAAAAATTGGACATTTTTAAAAGACCGTCTTCCAAAATCTGTTTGCTATAAAACTAATGAACTTCACGTGCCAAAGAAAACTCAGATATATCAGAGTTAGGATTTAGTTTACTAAGGAAATTGGAAAGAACATAGCTGAAGTGGTTTGTAAGAAATATAAAAATTTAGAAAGTTGGAATTAGCTTGGCATTAATCATTAAATCCAAAACAAACCAAAACATGGGGCATTCAAATTTGCTAGGTGTTGTACTCAGTGTTTTTTTCTTTTACATAAACTGTCTTTTTTATTGTTAGCAAACTTCTGTGTAGTATACATGATTGTCCAGACTCAGGCAGGAGAAATGGCTCAGTCATAATCAACAATTAATTGATCATAGAACAGAGCTGAACTTCTGAAGTTTTATTTTTATATGATGGGCATCTGATGCTTACTCAACTTGAGAATCTGTGATTTTCAAGTTTCCAACAGTACAGCAAGAAGAACAATATCTTCTCTTGCATTTCTTGGAGTCATGAAGACTAATTGGTCTAAATAGGTCTTTTTAAAAAATTATTACTCAAACTGGATGTGATTACCTCTTTGCTATAAACTGCATGACCTCTCAACAATATAACTTTCCCTAAGCTTACACCAGGAAACATAATTCTTTGGAGACAAAAAAAGGCAGAGTCAATTTTTGAGGGGAGGGGCAAAATCAAATAGGTCTAACTTCATTTTTTCTTTTGTTCTCTTGGTCTATATACATTTTCTTCCTATGCCAGTAAACTGCTTCTATTTGAGTGGATTTAGAGTACATTTAAATCATACTTGGAAGTAAATCTGGCTACTTCTTCCTTTTATTCTTCCTTTTACTATCTTCTTTTTTTTTTTTTTTTTTTTTTTTTTTGGTACCAGGGATTGAACCCAGGAGTGCTTGACCACTGAGCCACATCCCCAGCCCTTTTTTGTATTTTATTTAGAGATAGAGTCTCCCTGAGTTCATCAGGGTCTCACTAAGTTGCTGAAACTGGCTTTGAACTCACAATCCTCCTGCCTCAGCCTCCTGAGCTGCTGGGATTACAGGCATATGCCAACACACCTTACTCATTTTATTATCTTTTTTCCTCTTGAATATTTTTGGTCATATTGGGGAAATTTATTCATCTATATTAAATTGTTATTTTTCTATTTTGTTATGGTTTGAATCTGAATGTCCCTCAAAGGCTTCTGTGTTGAAGACTTGCTTCTCAAAGCTGCAATGTTCAGAAATTGGGGCTTTTAGAAAACGATAGGCTCAACAGGACTCTAAACTCACTTGCAGATTAATATGCTAATGAATGGGTTTATGAATTGAATAAACTCTTGTGTGGAGGAAAGGAGTAGGAGGCGAAGGGAGTGTACCCTTGGGGATGTGTCCTTAGAAACTGCATCTCTTTCTGGATCTCTTTTTGCCATTTGCTCTCTGTTTTCTGGTTGCCATGAGGTGAGAGTGTTGCCACACCCTTCTACCATGATGTTTGGTCTCCTCTCAGGCCCACAGCAATGGAACAGGTTGGCTATAGACTGAAACTGTGAGCCAAATTAAATATTTTCCTCCTTTAAGTTGTTTTTCTCAGAAATTTAGTCAGAGTGAGGAAAAACTAACCTATACTTCTTGTTCAAAAACAAAAGTTCTTTGGGTTTTTAAATTGAAGTTACATTAAACTAATATTAATTTGCCTTTTTATTATAGAGCTTCTCAGACAAGAATTGGATGTTTCTAAATATTTGATATTGCATTTTATTCTTCAATAAGACTATATAGATTTTTTTCACTCTTAAAAGTTGAATACTAATATCATTTGCATTTTAATTGGTTACTTCCATTAGGAAAAATATATACAGACATATATATATATATATATATATATATATATATATATATATATATAAGAATATTTTCTTAGGAAGTTTTGCATGACTTACAGGACTATATAAGAAGAAGTACTCAGGAAGCAGACATAGATTTTGAGGAATGAAAGTGGATATTTCTTTTTTGGGGGGGAACGCATGCTGGGGATTGAACTCAGGGGCACTCAACCACTGAGCCACACCCCAAGTCCTTTTTTGTGTTTATTTAGAAACAGGGTCTCATTGAGTTGCTTAGCACCTTGTTTTTGTTGAGGCTAGCTTTGAACTCGTGAACCTCCTGCCTCAGTCTCCCAAGCCACTGGGATTACAGGTGTGCGCCACCACACCTGACTGAAAGTGGATATTTCAATAAGGAGACTTTGGTTAGGATGTTGCATGATTTCAACAGAAAAAAAGAACTGAAGATTAAGAAAATTATAATGATCGTACAACCAGAGTGTAGTTTCCATAATGTGTCCAATTGCATGTGTTAAGGAGTTAATTATTTAAATATTCTACAGGATTATTAAAGTAGACTAGATAGAAATTTGCAGTTGTAAAATGAGTAGTATAAAATGGAGGGTTTTCCCTTCTAGATATATATTTTGGGCAGAAGGGAGAGATGAGATTGAAGGTAGGAATGAGGTGGGGGAATAAATTGGGACCTAAATGTATTAAAGGCAAATGCCATAATTTCATTTCTTTATGGCTGAGTAAAACTCCTTTGTGTCTATATACAATTTTCTTAATCCATTCTTCTATTGGTAGGCATCTGGACTGGTTTAATAACTTGGATATTGCAAATTGTGCTGCTATAAACACTAAAGTGGTTGTATCACTACAGTATGCTGATTTTAGTTCCTTTGAATAAATACCAAGAAGTGGGATAGCTGAGTCATATGATGGTTCTACTCTTTGTTTGAGAACTCTCCATTCTGCTTTTCAGAGTCATTGTCCCACCAACAATGTGTGAATATGCCTTTATCCCCCACAAAAATCCTTGCCAGCATTTATTGCTATTTGTATTCTTGAAAATTGCCATTCTGACTGGAGTGAGGTGAGATCTTAGTGTAGTTTTGATTTGCCTTTCCCTGTTTCTAGAGTTGTTGGACATTTCCCCCATATATTTGTTGGTCATTTGTGTTTCTTCTTTTGAGAAATGTCTGTTTAGTTCTTTTGCCCATTTATTAATTGTATTAATTGGGTTTTTTTTTTTCTTTTTTTAGTTCTCTGTATATTCTGGATATTAATCTTCTGTCAGGGGAGATGGAAAGGATTTTCTCCCATTCTGTAGACTCTCTCTTTACACCTTTTAATTTTATACCATCCCACTTATTGATTCTTGGTTTTATTTCTTGAGCTTTAGGGGTCTTATTAAGGAAGTTGATGTCTACACCAATGTGCTGGAGTGTTGGCCCTAGTTTCTTGTGGTAGTTTCTTTGTTTCTGGCCTAATTCCTAAGCTTTCTATCCACTTTCATTTGACTTTTGTGCCGAATGGGAGATGAGGATCTAGGTTCATTCTTCTATATATATATATCCAGTTTACCCAGCATATTTTGTTTAAAAAGCTACCTTTTCCCTAACATATATTTTTGGCTCCTTTATCAATATCACATGGCTATAAGAGTATGGGTTTCTCTGTAACTTCTGTTCTATACAGAAGGTCTTGAAGTCTATTTTGATGTCAAAACCAAGCTGTTTTATTGCTCGGGAGTATAATTTGAGATCAGGTATTGTGATGTCTTCAGCATTTGACTCAAATTTGAAGTTAGGTTTTTCCAATTGAAAAATGTGTTCATCACATGTATGAGACTCTTTATTTCATGGGTTACAGATTGCCAAACAATGCTTTGACTACCGCTAAATTTTTTACTAAATGATTTTAATATCAGACAGTATGCTTTCACCTTCATGTTAGACTGTGATGTGAATGTAAATAATGTTTACTATGTGTCAAGTAGTGTTCTAATGCTTTGATGTGCACCATCTCATTTAAATTTCACAGTAATACTATAAGGAAAATAATAATCCTTTCCTTATTTTGATAGATGGAAAAGCTGAAACAGAAAAGTTAAGTAATATCTCAGGTTACAAAGCTAATAAGTGGAGCTAGTATCTAAACTGCTGAAATCTGGCTCCAGCTAATGTGCTTTTACCAAATATATTTACTGCCTCATTTTATTCCTAAAATGTTTGTAAATAACAAAGGAAAAATATGCATGGTAAAATGGAATAAATATATTTGGAATTTTGTAGAAATTTGGAATTATTTTACTAAATACAACTAGTTATAATGTACAAATAAGTCTTCATTTAAAACATTTTGAATCATGTACAACCATAGAAATAAAAAGATATACCCCATTTGTGTACAATGAATCAAAATGCAGTCTGTAAAAATAAATAATTAAAAATTCAACAACATTTTTTATAGAAAACCTTTTGGTTTACAATGGTCAACTTCATAGAATGTAGAACATATTTTATATATGTAAGTTTTACATGTAAACATAAATTTGGTATATAAATCTTGTGTTTATATATCACAAACTGAATAGAACATTGTAATCCAACAATGTATGGGCTCCAAGCAGTTTGTTCCTATATTTTGATTTTTCTTTCTGTAATGTTTCCTCTCTGTGGTGTTTTTACCCTTTGGGAGGATTTATGTCCTAGTGCAACTGGACTCATGAGCAGTTATTTAATTTGCTTCAGTCAAAGAAATGAGCTCAAAATGATCTGTGTTTGTTGTAGGTAAGTTACAAGGGTCTATAGCTGGTTGTCCATGTTTTGCTTTACTCTGCCAAAGATTATCAACATTTCAGCTAAAGATCCCTGTCCTTGAAAGAAAACAGCATGCAGCTGGACTGTAGCAACCCTTGACACATAGATAGCTTGAATGAAAATTAACCTTTGTTGTCATAACTCACTAAGATTTTGTGTCACTTGTTATCTAGCATATCCTAGCCAATTCTGCTAATAAAGAGTATAATTTGTTGATGTCATTGTTATGGTTCTGCATTAAAATTGCTTTTTTGCTATTACTGAAAATATTTTTGAACATGACTCTTCAGAGACCCAATTTTTGACTACATTTGATATTTTGCTCAATTAAATGGATTTTAAATTCACAACCAGTACTCACAAGATGATAAAACTTATGATGATGATGATGAGACATTTTTATTTTATTTATCTTTTCTAGCATCTTGTATTCTTTCTTTTCTAAAGAGACTTCATATTCATTACATCATTTCCATATTTGTTTCTGGAATGAGATAGAATACACAGTTGATAAGGTAATCTATAAAAAATTATATGAATTTACATGTATCGTTTTAATTTATATCTCAGTAACATAATTTGTCTCGCTTTACTCTCAGAAGGAAATACTTTTGTTGAATGAATAAACTGGAACCAGTGTACTAGGCATGAAATTTAGAAACTCTTTAGGTAATTAATAAATATTTGATGACCAGTTGTTTTTGCATTGCTTGAACAAACAATTCTTTGAGTGCATAATGAACAACTTTGAGCAACTACCAAGAGTTTCCTTTATGGGAAGCCATTTGATGGCAATACATTCTCAATTTCTAAAGATTCCTGTTATAATTCCATTTTGAAGCTCAAATCTCAAACTACGTAGTTTTATCTGACTTAACTGTGTGAAATGTTTATATTGATTGACAGTTCACATATGACTTTCTTGACATACCTGAGGGCCTACTAAGTGCCTAGGTTTGTCTATCTTTATGAGGTTCTTACTAACATGAATATCCCAAAAGATTGTGCATATACTAAAGAGATTGCATTATAAAATGCAAATCTCTAATTTTGGTGAAAAAGTGACCTCATTTTTTTGTTGTGTGTTAAAAACAATGGTCAAGTCATATTTTTTCATAAGTTAACGCCATAGATAGATAGCAAGCTGGTAGGTAGGTAGGTAGGTGGATGATAGGTAGACAGGCAGATAGAAAGATGATTAGGTGATCATGGTATTTATTTTAGATGGGTGTTTTTTTGCTCGTAAATGTTTTCAATAAAGACCATCAGATTAGAGCTACTTAGAATATGTCTTGATTTATACTTTAGGTAAGATATGGATGAAAATTTGTGAATGAGTGGGCAGAAAACAATTTTAAATCAGAGAAACAGTTTTACTTATATCCTACATTTTACTAGTGTAGGCTCTAATTATTCTGTCTAGTATTCTTATTCTATTGAATAAGAAGCAAATATGGAAGTAAATAACATTTTATTCTATAAGCAACTTCTTTAAATTTTGAACAAGTATACAATGACAGAACTAGAACGGTTGATGATTATTTGGCTCACTTCCCTTTTTTTCAGCAGTTAGAAAACAGATGTACTGAATGACTTGTCCAATGTCTCATAGCTAATTAGGGGCAGACTCAGGAGGCTGATTCTCAGTCCAATATTCTTTCTCCTCTGCTCTTAAATTCTGCCCCTTTATAGATGGAGCAATTAATAACCAATGAATTATTTTTTGCATTTGATTAGTTACTAGAGGAATATATTTGGAGGGAAGTAATGGGAAATGAAGTGAGGAAATTTGTTGTTTCATTTGATTTTCAACAAGATAAGCACCTTGGTAGATGGACATGAGACAGCTTATAAGCAAATGTCACATGTGAGGGACAGAATGGACAGAGTCAGAATGCACAAATCTGGTTTCTTTGCTTTTAAGAAAACAAAGGTGACTGAGAGAACACATAAAGTGGAATGCAAATTTTGTGTTTCTAGATGCCTTAATTAAAATACCAGGATATATACTTGTTGGAAAGAAGAAATTCAGGATACTTTGTCATATCTAACAAGAAACAGCCAATTTTCTTTGTATCCCTAGACCCATAAAAGCATATTATACTTCTAGAGTCAGGATACCAAAATCATAAAATCTCTTGAATTTAGAAAGAATGTAGATATATAGTAGAATGCTATTTTCCTTATCTGACCACTTGACTAAATGACCCCATCTAGACAGTTTTAAGTGGGTTTGTTTCCTATCCTCTAACATTGGAATACAAAATGTACACTTTATATATGTTCCAGGGCCCTTGGTAGGTCAGGATGAGCTAATGTCTGAAGTGGTTATGAAAAATGTAAAGACCCATGTAGATTTTAAGTCAGCGTTTTGTAAACAACTGAGTTTGGAGTAGTTATTGAATCTGTAAGACCTCTCTGTGGCTCTAACAGTTGTAGAAAGTGACACTGGCAGGTTATTTATAGTTTATCTTGGTAAAGGCATTTTTTTTTTTTTTGCATAGCACAGCATTGACAGGAAAGGTAAAAACTATTTCTGACATATACTATGAGGTTTTTTATTATATATTTTACATAAACATGCAAATAAAATACTTTGGTGTTATGGCACCATAAAGTTTCTGTAGTTAAATTTAATATGTAAATATTCATTTGTAGCTTCAGTATTATTCACTGCAAACAAAATAGAAGAAAGTTTAAAATAGTATTTGGTACCTGTTTAGGGGTGCGGGTGGAAATCACATTTACCACCAGTTTTATAAATTGATGGTAATGAATACTGCTGTTGGAGGCAGTCTTCCCAGGTTCGAAGGCTCTTTGGATTTGCATACAGTTGCATTTTCTTTGATTATTAATAGCCTCACTCATTTGGGTCATGTTTGCATTTATTACTCTGTATGTCAATAGCATCTATCATATTGTTAGGAGGATATTTGGATAAGATTCTGGAAACTTTATGATGCTCTTTTGAGATATGTTTATAAGAGAAAAACACTCTGATGGCCTGCATAGTGATGTGAAAATTGTAATTCTGTCACTTGTCATATGGCTATAAATCAAGAACTAAGACACGACTTTTTCTGTTTCTCTAAGATACTGATCCATGTAAGTAGAAACTTCTGTATATCATAGCTATAGCATTTTGAGCAGAGATTAGAAACTAGAATTCATATTTTCTGCATAGAATAGTCATAACTATTAGACAATAAATGTTGACTATGGAAGTTATTTATTAACTTTAAGAGAAAATAGATAAATACATAAGATGGGCATATACAAAGAATACCATACTTAGTAGAACATTCCAACTTTGATGTTTTAATCAGAAATACCAATACAATATACATTATGTAAATTCATTCTGTATACGCATGTGCACACAAAATATAAATTATAGTAAGAAAAGCCTTCAATTTTTAGGAATCTATCATTGAATGTCTTTATCCATCATCTATGTATTCAAACATTGATTCATGTATTCATTCAATATATATTTATTACACATGGATATTTATTCTATAACTTCAAAACTTCACTCACTTCCATTTTGGTAAATTTCTGCATTAGAAACCTGTTCTCTCACAATCTACTCATGTCCGTATCATTTTCAAAATCATGTAATACACATAAATTCTAATCTTCACTGAATTTTATGAGATATCATATTGACTTTTGCTTGATATATTTCTTCCCTGGTTAGAGTCTGGCAAATCAGAAATTTTTATGGGTGACAAGGTGGGGAAAATGTGAATCGAATGCAATAAAAATCTGGATATTTTTCTGGAGAAGGAAAAAACAAACCTCAATATGTATTATATTTATCCACTAGGTTATATGGTGTTTTTTTACTAGCAAGATCTTACCAGCAAATAATCATTTTGCAATTTAATCTGATATTAATATTTTCATGAAAAATATTTGCTTTAAAGTTAAATATATTGGTTCCTGGAAGGCAGTCTATGTACAATACAGTGTCTATTCTATTGCTACTTAGAGATTTTGGTTTGAAATTTGATACTTAGATCCTTTTAATGCCACAAGAATTTTTACCAAGCAGTGATTCTGCCATCAAGGTCATTCGTTGTAGGTCACTCCCCCACCCCCCGCACCCCCCCTTTCTTGCAGGTCTGCTATAGATCACTTATTTTGTGATTAATGCACGTTGAAGAGATTCTTCTGTCGTTTGGCAGTAAATTCCAGACACACTTCTTTTCTGGAAATAGTAGACAGCCTTCTTGAGATGACTGTGAAAATACCCATGAAAAATTCAGCTTTTAAACATTATCAAGGTGTCTCAAGTTTTCTGGGAGACAGGGCAAGAAAGGACTGAGAGAATCACAGAATTTAAAAGGTATGATTAATTGAAATTCTAGTCGGAGTCAGCAGGGCTTGGTGTCATTCATCACACTGATTTGATATGAGGGATGTGGGACTTCAAGGTTAGGCAAGGTGAGGTGGGAATTTCTTGGGAGCAGTGCTTTTCTTTATTCTCTTCTGAATGGAGATTATCAACCCATAATAGTCAAAAGAAAAGAAAGAAAGGCCTTAAAGAGAATATACTCTGTGATGCCAAATCCTGTTTTTGATTCATCTTTTAAATTCATTCTTTTTTCTTATTTATGGGGAAGATTTTTTGAGCTTTAAAATATGGCTACAAAAAAACAAGATTAAGCAAAACCATTGCTTAATTACCTTAAAGTCATGGTACAATCACAACAGGGGAGATGTGAAATTTATTAATCAAACTGCCATGCCATTTAGCAAATTACAAGGAAAGTTGAGTTGGTCATTGGGTCAAGGCATAACTCATCTCTCTGTATTTGGAAGGACCTGAGAAATAGACATCTAAACAGTTTTGATTCAAAACCATATTTGGAAATTCATGACATCATTTATAATACAGAAGTTCATCATGTGTGAATTTAACCTATAACACAGTCACAGGTATTTCTAAAAAGTTGCTACCTCCCCAACACTATGGATTTGACTGTGTAAGATTTAGGGCTAGGAGGGGTAGAGATTATGTGCTTCCTGTGGACAGCTGCCTCTCACCAAGAGAAAAGAGAGATGAAGGGGCATGATGCATCCCTTCTTCCAAGGTCACTGATCAAATGATTTGTAGCCCTCCCTGCAAAAGAATCAGTAAAGGGTGGGGATAGAGCCAAGAATTATATTCCAGGAAAATCCCTCTGCATGAACTTGGGAGTGGAAAATGCATGTGTCCTTTACTTGTTTACAGTATTAGAGATCTGGAATGAGTTCAAAACTGCTAACAATTAAATAGTATGTTCTATTATGTTTGTTAACCAGAATTCCAAGAATGTTTATTAATTTCTCTTGCAAGACATTGAATTTACTTTTCTGGGTTAATATTTAAGGACCTGCAAAAAGTGGGATTTTATTTTTCTGATTAATTCTTAAATTTTTATTCATACTTTAGTTTTATATATTAATAAATTTCAGTGTGACATTTCTACACTTTCATCCAGTGTACTCTGGTCAAATCCACCCCTCCTATTCTTCCCAATATCAAGTACCTTCAGATCAACTTTTTTTAGCTTGTACATATTAAAAATAACATGTGGTACTTGTCTTTCTGTGTCCAGCTTATTTTACTAAACACAATGATCTCCAGTTCCACATATTTTGCTGCAAATTACAATATCTTGTTCTTCTTTATAGCTGAATAACACTCCATTGTGTATATATGCAATATTTTTAAATCCATTTATTTGCTGATGGGTACCTAGGTTGATCGTATCAGAGATATTGTGAATAGTGCCACAATGAACATGGATATGCAGTTATTTCTACTGTAAGCAGAGTTAATTTCCTTTTGTATAACTAGTTCATATGGTAGATTAACTTTATAGATTTTCTTGTTATTATTTTATTTATTTATTTTGTTGTTGATGGAGCTTTACTTATTTATTTGTATGTGGTGCTGGGAATCAAACCCAGTGCCTCACACATGCTAGGCAAGCACTCTACCACTAAGTTACAATGCCAGTCCCACCTATAGATTTTTGAGGAATCTCAGTGTGGTTCCCCATAATGACTTCACTAATTGACATTTCCACCAACAGTGAATAAGAGTTTTTTTCTACATTCTCACCAGCATCTGTTATTTTTGCTCTTTGATCATAGTATTTCTAAATGGAGTGAGATAGTGTCTTCTTGTAGTTTTGATTTATATTTCCCTAAGAGCTAATGTTATTGAGTATTTTGTTCATATATTTGTTGGCTATTTGCATTTCTTTTAGAAGTTTCTCTTTGGTTATTTGTCCATTTTGCTTTAGGTTGTTAAATATTTTGAGTTCTTTCTAGGTTCTAGGTTTCTAGGTTCAGATGAATAGTCAACAAGTATTTTCTCCAATTCTGTGTTATGGTTTGAATATGAGGTGTCCCTCCACAAAGTTCATGTAGAAAAGCAGGAATGTTCAGAGGTGAAATGATTAGAATGACAACTGTATGTAACTGATCAGTGGATTAAACCACTTGATGGATTAAAAACTTGAATGTAGACAAGTGGGACATCACTGGAAGAAGTAGGTCAGTTGGGGTTTGCACTTGGGGATTATATTTTTGCCTTTGCTTTCTCTCTCTTGTTGCTTCTTGTCTGCCATGAGTTGAGCAGTTTTCCTCCACCTTACCTTTCCACCGTGATATTCTGCCTAACTTTGGACCCAGAGCAATAGAACTGGCCAGCTATGGACTGAGACCTCTTTAACTATGAGCCCAAAATAAACCTTTTCTTTCCTGGGTTGTTTCTTGTGAGGTATTTCGGTCACAGTGATGCAAAATTGACTAACACATGTAGGTTGTCTTCTCACTCCCTTGATTATTTCCATTGCTGGGCAGAAGCTTTTTATTTTGATGTAATTACATTTGTTTATTTTTGCTTTGCTATGGAATTTTTATAAGTGCATTATTTCTCTTTGCATTATTTTTATAAGTGGATACAATACTAACTTTACAAATTCTTAGTTGTTTGGAGGGAAAAATATACCAAAACAAACAAACAAATAAAAATTTTAAGAACATCTTTAATTCAAATATTTATTATGGTGTTTGAACAATGGCATATGCTATGGCTTGGATGTAGTTAGGACTCCAAGGGTTCATGTGTTGCAAGTTTGGTCCCCAGAGTGGTGATGTTGAGAAGTGGTGGAACCCTTGAGAGGTGAGGCCTGGTAGGAAGTGATTGGGTCATTGGAGGAATCACCCTCAGGAGGGGTTAATGCATTGTTCATTTTCTAGAAATTAATTTGTTGTAAAATAGTGAACCTGATCCCTAAATAGATCTTTGGTTCCCTGTCTTGTTATGTGAATTGTCCCATACACGCTGCCAACATTGTGCTACTGTTTGCCATGAGGCCCTCAGCAGAGCTGAGCCAATGCAGATACCATGTCCTTGAGTCTCAAAAACTTTGAACCAAATTAAACTTTTTTTCTTTAAAAATTTCCCAGTCTCAGGTATTTTCTTACAGAAACAAAAACAGATGAATAAAAAAAAAAATCTACCAATTATAGCATGATCAGTGAAGATTTGTCTTGAAGTGTTTTGTTAGGCAAACTGGAGATAATCTATAGAAGTATTAAAAATTTATTTCTTTCAAAGTATCCTATAATTAAGATTTAAATAAATTATGTGTGCATACCAATTATGTGTGTATCAACTAATACTTTCTTAAGAAAAATTCCCATATGAATAACAAAACATGAAGAGTGCCTTCTGGAATGTTAACAAGGTTTTAACATGTCTCTCTTTGTGGGGGATGACTTATGCCTATAACCCAAGAAAGACATGTTCTTTCTTTTTTAACCATTACTTATTAGATAGGTTGTGCAGGTGAACTTTTCAAAATTTCAGAAATTTTCAGAGGTTCCAAAGTGGTACATTTTCTTTTCTTCTCTGTAACATCTGTCCCAGATGCAGGATTTTTCACTCTGTGTAACTCTTCTCCACAAATAACATTTTGTTTTAGTAGGAAACATACAGCACATTTTTGACTAAGTACTGCTTCACCATTTCAAGCTAAATCAATATGAATGAAAGCAGAATTTTATGCTGTCCATTAAATACTAGACTGTATCAAACGTTAATGATTTCTTGATATTCTAAAATTTTTTGGTCACTTTTAAGTCTACATCTATGGAATGCCCTGTACCAGATCATTTTGGCAATGTTTTTATTTTGCAGAAAACAAAACAAAGTAAACAGAGTGTATTTCTGCTTCATTTCTGTTGTCAATTATTTAAGGAAAAACTGCTTCAAAATCCTAAGACCTCAGGGTTCAATTTAATTGAACTCTCTTTCTTGCTTATTTGAAGTTCAAACTATTGTTCTTTTTCATTATCGGGGGTTCAACAGCTAATAGTCTTTCCTAATCATAATATATAGTTTCCAGTATTACCCTTGATTCAGTGGGAGGACATGGGAAGAACATGGAGAATGTGCATGGGAGATTTTTTAAGGACAAGATTTGGAAGTGATGTACATTCTATGTGTCGCTTTCTATTGTCTATAACTCAGTCACATGACTTTACCTAACTGCAAGAAGGCTTGGAATATAGGTTGATACCCAGGAGTAAAAGAAATCGTTTTGATGAATTCTTAACCAGTCTCTACTATAAGTAGGTAAATCATGAATAGGTGCCAATCGGTGTTGAAGAAGGAAACAATAATAGCCATCTCCATTGGGTAATAACTTGTGCTAAAATACATTTAAAGTATACTTGCATGGATAAAATGAATTGATGCATAAATAAAAAACTTAATGCTTTAAAACTTTTTATAAATATAAATCGCACTTTAAACCTTGCAACACTCTGGTGTGACAGGATTCTGATTTTTACAGATGAGGAAAAAAATTAACTTGATAGCCATCACCAGGCTTTGTGAAAGTCAGAAATAGGATACATGTTTAGGTTCTTCTAATCCTGCTTTCTTTTCATTCCATTTCTGGTATCTTGGGTAACAGAGTCAACAAAATAGTGGAAAGTGATCTTTCAAGGGTGATTATCATGAGGATACCTATTAGATTGAATGTTCATGTAGTCCTTGCTTTGATTATCATTAATATCAGAGAAAGTCCTTCTTTTCAAGGAACTTACATTTTGGTAGAAAGGGTAAAAATAAACACATTTGTGTACAAAATGTACACAATTATGTCACTTATCCAGCAGCAGCAAGTGTTGTGAGGACAATTAAAGTCAGCTACGACAGGACAGAGGGTGGTAGAGGATGATCCTTTAGGTAGTGGGGTGTTACTAGTCTTCTCTAAAGTAGAGCTTTAGAGAGAAGACCTGAGTGGAGCTATGTGACTATGTTTGCAGAAGAGGAGCAAAGGTAAAGGCCCCAAGAGCCTGCTAAACATGCTGAGTATATTAACAAATGGAACAAACAATAAAAAAAAATAAAAAAATTTGGAGGACACAGACAGACAGACACACACACACACACACACACACACACACACACAAAGCAGTGACAAGCCCATGAAACTAGCATGGAATGAGAAAGGAAAGCAAAGATTACTATGTTAGTTAGTACCAGGGTACAAATCATATATAGCATCACAAGAACTCTGAAAGTTATTCTAAATGGAGTGGGAAATTACTAGAACATTTTGAGCCTCATGAACTGATTTAGATTCTAGATGTATCACTCTGCTGCTGAATTGAGGATGGAATTTTGAGGCTATGGAGGAAAGCAGGGAGGAAATTTGCCCTTTCAAAATATTTATGTAGTGTTTAGTATATTCCTATTTTAGGAGGAAAAGATACATCATTGAATAAAACAGAAATTATCCCTGCTCTCATTAAACTTACATAAAAATAGATTATGATATATTAAGTGATACTCTGTAGAAAAGTAACACAGAGGAAAGGGACATAAAGTGGTGGTGGAAGTGTGTAGAATACTTTAAAATGACTAGAAAGAGGGTTCCCAGGATGGTGACATTAGAACAAAGACTGGAAGGAAGTATAGATAGCTGAGGGAAGAAACCATGGGAATGAGGAAGCCTCCGGTGTGAAGGCCCTGCTGGATCATGTCCCTGAACTGCGTTGGATTCTGGTGAATGGAAGGAAGGGGTTGGATGAAGTCAGAGGAAATGAGGAGACAGATGAATTAGGATCTTCTAGGCCATGGAATTTATGAGTGCCCTGAGAAACATGTGGAGGCTTTTGAACAGAGGAATGACATGATCTGCCTCACATTTTGAAATCTGCTACGTGTAGAACAGATGGTGAAGAAGTAAGAATAGATGGTAGTAGGGCAAAGGTGTCCCGGCAGATGGCAGCTGGTGCCATTTTAATCCACTTCAATAAGGACTCACTTTCCCAGATGAAAGTGTGGTTAGCTGACTGCCTCTAGTTGTTAGCTTACTCAGGGTTCTATCTCAGTTCTTCAGGTGAGTCAGACTCTTCTTGGAGCGGCCTTGGACACTCACTGAACAAGAAAGGTGCTAGACATTTCTTCCAAATGTGAGGCTCCTCTAGTGGGTAGGCTTTGCCTCAGAATGCCCTGTTGGCCCGACAGTAACCTCTGCAGAATTCTGCTTCCTTTTCCTTTCACAGTCTTTTTCCCTGATAATCTTTTAGTACACATAACTCTGTCTCAGGGTCCACTTCCTGGAGAACTCAATCTGCAACAGATGGGGAGAGGGAGATGTATTAAGAAACTCACTTAGGCAAGAAATGCTGAAGCTTTTGACTAGTTAAGTGAAAGTGGAGCTCTTGGGAAATATATTGTAGATGTACTCTAAAGGTGGACTCAACAGCAGTTGTTAAGTGGTCAAACATGAAATATAATAGGATGATAGGAGTCAAAGGTTGACTTCACATTTTGCCTTGAACGATTGAAAGAAAAGGCAGAAAATGGCAAAAAGAGTACCAGAGAATGGGGAATTGAGTTCAATTATAGCATGTCAATTTTCCTATGTTAGATTGGATTTACTAGTTTAGATTTTGGGTGAAATGTTCATTGATGTACATTTGAAAGTTAGCAGCCTATTGCAGTACTTAAGCCAGAGACATGGAAAGCTCACCTAGGAAATGAGAATAGGTATAGGAGAGAAATATTGTACTTCCCGGCACTACAAAGTTTAGAGGAGAACTGAGTTAAAACTGAGCCTCAGCCATTTAGTGAGGCCCTAAGCAACTCAGTAAGACCATGTCTCTAAATAAAATATTTTTTAAAAGGACTGGGGATGTGGCTCAGTGGTACCTGGGTTCAATCCCTGGTACCATTAAAAAACAAACAAACAAACAAACAAAAAGCTAAGAAGACAATAACCACTGGGCTGGTAAAAGAGGCAGGAGAGCTTGTCCCACAGGATAACCAAAGGAAGGTTTTTCCAGAAGGAAGGAAAGATCACCTGATCCAACTTTTGAAAGAAAGGGCTTGGTGACTTTGATAAAAATGCCTCTCAGAAGGTGGTGTGGTGAAGATTGAAGATCATATTATGTGAGTTCAAGAGCAAATGCTAGACAGGAAAGTGAGCACACGTAAACATGTAGCTCCGCTTCTTAGATAAACCAGGAACAGTTGGACGCAGGTGTGGCTAAAGTCATGAATTATTTAGGTGATTACTATTATTTTCATAAACACTTATATCCATTACACTGTTCAGACATTGTTAACTTGCCCTAAAACACAGCCAAGTTAATACTCAGGACTACTTTAGGAGGGCAGCCCTACTGTTATTTGTTTTAGTTGGGAATTTGAGGAAAGAGATAGCAAGTATATTGTCCACAGTCACACAGGCAGTCAAGTGTGAAAGTGGTAATTGAACCCAGGTCATCAGAATTAATGGTCTTCTCCACAGTCGATCATCCTAAATCTAAACTCATGCAGGATGTTTCTATGTCAGAGTTCAATACTGATGTGATTAATGAGTACAAGGATAATTTGATGATATAAGAAAGAGTGAGAGAATTGTAGGAGCAATTCCTTGAGTACGTGAGAGAGGATGCAAAGACTGCCTAAATGGAGGCTTTGAATAGTACAGAGTGGTGGGCAGAGCTCATCCACTGTAATAGAGGAGAAATTAAATACGTGAGTGCAGATGCAGGTAAGTTTTTAGCTTTGGTGCTGAGAGAATGAGGAAGTTCTATTCTGATTGTTTTTATTCTCCAGTGAAATGTGCAGAGAAAGGAGAATGTGTGAAATATTTTCTTTCTGTTTATGGGAGAATAAAATGACTAGGAAAATATGAAAGGATTGCCTTGGAGTGGTAACAGCCTACGTGGTATTTTTGGTCATAAAAGAAAAGGTGAGTAAATCAGCACATTTCTCATAAATGTTTTCCTATAGCCAGTGCAGCTGCATATACATATCAATAAAGGAGGTGAAGAATTGTACTTCCAGTGTTGGCAAATAATCTATGGAAATGAAAGTACTAGAAGGAGTTCACTGAATTTGAAGGCACACTAGCATTAAGTCTGTCAAAAATCAGATAACTCTACTTAAAAGTCAAAAGTAACTTCTAGGGTCATTAGAAACAGTTTAATTTATGGGAAATGTGGCTACTCAATCTCAATAAATAGATCTACTGGAATCGATTATTATAGGTTTTAAATTTGGTTGTCATGGGAATGCTTTCCTATGTATTCAAAATATAAAGCAATTCTGCTACATGGATATGTGTTACTCAATAGTACTGGCAGTGAAGCTGGCAAAGCAATCATTTGTCTGCTTTGGTGTATGAGATTTAAAAAGTAATTGCAATTATAATGGTTATATGCAATATTATTAAGTACTCTGTGCAAGCATGGTACTAAGGACTTAACATTATTAATTTATTAACTCTGATCAAGAATACTAATTTTATGATTATTATCATGCCAATTTTGCAGATGAGAAAAGCAAGACAGAGTGAGCCACAAGAGAGCCTGTTGTCAGTGCTGTTAGCCAGGGATAGATACCAAAGATACCTATGAACTTCATAACTCACATAGGAGGAAAGTCCAGGTATTGTCCAGCACAAGCTGAGTTTAGGCTCTTCAAAAAGGTCATAAACCCCTGAATTTCTTATCTTTACTTCACTCTTTAATGGTCTTATTCTCTGCTCCAATATACCTTTCCCATGATGGCTCTGGTCACTTCAGGCTCAGCTCTTTCAACTTGGTAGTTTTGATGGAAAAATACCCATCCTAATAGAACCTCACTATGTCTTAAGATCACCTGGGATAAATGATATCCCTGAACTGATTATTGGAACCAGTGGGATGAAATCACTGATTGCCTGACTTGGGTCAAGGAGGGATTGGTATTAGTTCACCTGAACTTTGTGGACTAAGCATTGAGGAGAGATTGTTTTTAGAGGAAAATTGAGAGGTTCTAATGAAAAAGGGGATTGGATACAAGACAGGCCAAACTAAAAAGATGTTGTTTTTATTGATTATTTTATTGACTATCTCTTAAGGTCATTTGTAGGTTCTAAGATCATCTAAACAAGTCTAATAAAAGAGCATCAAATGTTTGTCAAGACCAGGAGAATCAGCAGTGTTTATTTTCTTAATACAGATGATTGATGCTATATGAGTAAAATTATTATAGATTTTGTTTTTCCTAACACTCTTTAGTTCACTCCTGAAAATGTGCAAAATTACAAGTGTTTCTCAGTGTACTTCACTAAATTGTGCTTCACTGTTATTTTATTTAACTGCAATTTGCACTTATACAATGATGTTACTGTAGGAAGGGTTATCTGTGGTATTTTGGATAAATAATAACTGTAGTTTCATGCATGGAGAGACTGTTCTCAAACGTTAAGTTGTTAATTCCAAGATTTATGTGGGTCAAGATGGAAATAAGTACTCAGTTTTGATTTATTTTCTTATTCTTCCCTATTCCCATTTTTCTCTCAGTGATTAATTTTTTTCTGTAGGAAAAAGTTGAAATTAGATTTAGCAATGTGAATACTGAGGATGCCATCAGAGATCTAACCTGGGGTACAAAATACCTAGATCTGTTTGACTTTAAGTAAGGCCTTTAATTGCAATGTATAGCTGAGAAACACTGTAATGAGCAATTGTTACTATCTTATTCTGTAGTTGTTATACAAATTTGTTCTGAAATTATTTTATGTGTATCTTCATATGCACAAATGCAGATTTCATATATGAGTTCTCATTTACATACCACCTATCTTCAAAAATTGTCAAATCATGACCATTTCTTTTTTCTGTCATGATCAAATTTGCACTTTATAAAGTAGCACTCTTTAGTTGATAACTAACACTGGTAGAAATGATTTGAAATATAGTGAAATTGATGTGAGAAAAACTTTTAAGTAGCAATGGTGCTAATGTAGGTGTATCTATCTATCTATATAGATATAGATGTAGATAGACACAGATACATAAAAATTATATATATATATATATACACACACACATACACACACACACACACACACACACACACACACACACATATATATATATATATATATTAAGAATCTAAAGAACCTGGTCACTGATTAAATGAGCTATGCTCTAAAACATTCTGACAAAAGAATGCTTGAGGTTATTTTACTCTTCTTTCCTTCTCTTTAAACATCACCGATATGCTATTCAACTATCTTATAGCATTATGGAACTCTCCTTGGCATCACTTAAAAATCATAATTATATACTTAAGTGATTTTCCTGATTAAAATTTGTGCCACACAATTTTGTTTAATGAAAAAAACGACTTGAATTTGTGTTTGATTTTTTCTGATCTTTAAGAGTAAGCTAAATACATAGGAAGGTACTTGACAAAAATAGAGGCTTAATAAATGTGTTTTGGGAAATAAAGTAGTCCCTTGGTATCCTCAGGGATTGTTCCCAGGACCATGCAACACCAAAATCTGTTTATGTAGAAGCAGTAGTATTTAGAAGCAGTTTATGCAACCTATGCAAATACTACAGTACACTTCAGTACAATTTAGAGTCTCTAGTTTACTTGTAATACCTCATACACTGTAATTACTATGAAACAGTTGTTGCTTTATTTAGGAAATGATAAGGAAAAGAGTTTCTATATGTTCAGCAGAATAGAGGTTCCCCCCGCAAACATTTTCAACTGGTGGTTGTTTGAATCTTCCCGTTTGGAACCTGTGAATAGAGAGGTCCAACTGTACATTACCCATAAAATACTTAACAAATCTTTAGTTAACTGAACTTTAAAAAATCGTCTACATCTAGAAATTGAGTTTGTTTTTAGTAAGACTTCAACAGAATAAGACTGTGAAAGTTCAAATGAAAGAGGGAAAAAACAAACTATAAAAAGGGAATGAAGCAAATAGATAATTAATACCTCAATTGGCTTAATTATGCTCCTTCTGGAAGTTAGGGTTTGGGCTGATTCTATTATCATTTTATGTTGCAAGTAATACATTTTTTTATATACTAGTATTTAGTGACCCAGGAGGTTTACTTACAACAGTGCTTTGTTTAATATTTAGCTATCACAAAAAGAAAAGAAAAGGAACATGATTTGGAGTCCATATTGTCATTTCAAATACAACAAATCATGAAAAGTGACTCTCCTCCTACCCTAACTTTAGATTATAACAACAGAGAGGAAGAGAAATCCTGTCCTTTGGTAGTCAAAATACAACATCTATATGAATTGAGCTCTTACACATGATATTATGGAAGTTGATACTTGGGGAAAACACACTGGAATAGATAAAGTGCAACCTTATTTTTTTGCCTTGGACATTTCATAATTCCTAATGTAAGAAAAGCTCTTCCTACCCTTCTTCTCCCACCCCCACCACTAATGATAAAGCATATCTTCCAGTTTTATGTTTGGACTCCTCACTGCCAGAAATTGCAGTGCAAAGCTATTTATATACAAATCTGATTAGCATTCTTTGGGGAGTTTCTACTTCATTGGTTCTACTCTGTCGGAGAGCAGACGGAGCCCTAAAGTGAGACTATTCTTATTTTTCAAAAGTATAACCTATTCTGGAAGTGTTCTCTTTTTAATGAAGTGAGCCATCAGAGTGAGGAAGAATTTCTTACTTGTCTTAGGACTAACTTGCATGGATAATTGATCTTCTGATGTGAAATATATAAATCTACTTCGGAAACCATATTTTACTCCTCGGCTTAGGGCAAAGATTTATTTTAAAATTTAAAATATCATCTGGGATTGTCTCCATTTTAATTTAATTATATTAGGATTTTATGGGCTTTTTGGCATCCAACAAAAAGTTGGGATCCTTTGGACTAGCAGTCCCATCCAATGAAGAGTCCCTTTCCAATTTCAGGAAATTAGCAAAACTTGGAAGATTTCTTGTATCCTTCAGACATTTAAAGTTAGAGTGACCTTGTAGAAATGTGATCCCTTATTTTATTTACAAACATTATTAAAAATAGCCATACGAGGACAGTCTTTCCTTTTGGTTAAACAAACTAACCTAATTAAGAAATTGGAGCTCTAGGAGAGATGCAAGTATTTATTTGATCATTTCCCCATTATATAATTCAATAAATATTTACTATCAATAATACATTTTATCCTGTGTTAAGATGTTAAAACTTAAAGTATGAATAAAATGCATTCATGCTGTATATCATACATCTACCATATTTAGTCTAAAATATGACCAGGTTTCATAGAAACAAGAATTTGAGTTTGGGCTTAAAATAGAATTCCCCCGAAGTAGAAACCCACTGACTTTCCAAGCACTGTACCTATGAAGTTTCTACAATAGTTTGATAGAAGTAGTAAGCTCAATGAGCATATTGTGATGATTCCATGTTTGGCTTCTGAACAGATATCTTATTTCATTTCTGTATTTTTAAAATACTTCCAGAACCTAAAACAGAGACTGCCACAATAAACATTTGTAAAGGGAGTGAATGAAGCAGTAAATTATCAGTACGTCAGTCATAAATACTGATTGGGAAATTTTCATTAGTTCACATTTGTATTTTAGATAGATAATCTCTCTTGACCGAAATTAAAGATTCAAGTTGACAAGAAAACAATTAAACTAATAAACACAGCTTTCTACTTCCAGTTTTAAAATTGAGAATGTAGTGTGAAGAATAAAACACCATCTATGACGTTAAGTGATGGTAATCAATTGAATTTTGATGGTTGTGTGGTCTTTTCCATACTTAATATATAAACATGTTTTTGTTTTATGGTTATATAGAGATCCCATAAAATATTTATAAATAATTGTGGCTGTCATATATAGTTCTCCTTGAATGAATGAGAAAACTAACCTGTCTAGACTTAGATTTGAAGGCCACTTCAGATGGTAAAGGGCAGAGTGACATTTATTGTGAGTGCATGAATGGACTGGCATAGCCTTTAGAAGTGGGACTGAGGATGAAAAAAACCTCTGTGAGCCATGTTATTGTTTACAGGGTCTACCTCTGCTTCCAGAAAAACATGGGAAAATTCCTCTTTAGTTTTTAGTTTTCACAAGTTAGTATAGACAGAGATCAGTAGAGAACATTTTTCCTTATTGTTCTACTATGATTAGAAATATTTGATTTGGAAATGAAGATTAAAAGCATTTAAAAACATAACTCTATACTCTAAATAAAAAATACAGTAACCTGAGTATTTTGAGCACTAAATATGAGTCTGTCACAACTGTAGATAGTTGGATTCGTCAATATAGACAACAAAGAACCAGACTTTATGAGCTGCTATTTCTGTTTATTTGAGGAGACAGAAGAGAGAAAATACTTGGATAGGGATTCAGAGTTGTATCTGCACAGAGGCTAGTTAGCTTTTGACATTGGCAGACATAGTGCCTTTACTTCTGTACCTAAAATGACTTAAATTTGGGATTTTTAGTTTGGATAACAGTAAGCTTATAGAAAAGTTGGTAAGAATAGTACAGCAAACCCTCATAAAATGTTTATTCATAAAACACTTTCATTGACTATTATAGTAATGGCTTTTCTAGCGGAAGAACCCAGTCCAAGATTACATGTTGCTTATAGCTCTCACATCTCTTCAGTTGCCTTCCATCTAGACCTGTTCCTTGATCCTTCCCTGAACTTTGTCACCTGTAAGTATTTGTTATTTTGGAGAATTGGGGCTTTTCTGATGTTTCTCTTATTAGATTCAAGCTTTGACTGTCACAGAAGTGATTCTGTGCCCTTCCTCTGCATTCAATCAGTTGGCACATAGGGTTGTTTTTGTCCCATGACTGGTGATGTTCACTTGTATCACTTGAGTGGGATGATATCCTCTGGGTTTCCTCTACTGTAGAGTGCTTCCTTTTTATATAATTGATGCGTATTTTGGGGAGATACTTCATTCAACATTCACCCACTAGTTTTAACTAGTTTTGATGTTAAACTAGTTTTGATGTTTTGTTGATGTTTCTTACCTGAATTAATTATTATGAATGACAAATGGTAATTTGCAAAATTCCATTACTGTTTTCTACATTTATTAGTTGTTATTTTACTGTTTGGAAAATATCATTCACTTTCTTTTGCTTCTTTCCTTTCTTTTTTTTTTTCCAATGTAGACTTAAGGATTTCTATTTTATGCAGTTGGATATGATCTCTTACTATTATGAAGAATTTTGATCCTGTTACCCTAGATTTGGCCAGTGGGGTCCCCCTTCAGGCTGACTTTGGTATCTATCTGACACAGTCCCATCATTTTTTGTGTGTTTCCTTAATTTCTGCCTAGCAAATTCTAGGATTTTATTGGTAATTTTTTTGCCCTAGTTCTAAAACTAACTATGTAATCCAGGGAGCCCTGGAAGGTCTTAGCGATGTTTGGGCTAATTGCTATTAGAGTGACACTGTTCCCAGACTCTCTCAGAGCACAGGGCTAATGGATCTGTCTCTTAATATGTCTATCTATATACCATCTAGGTTTGCCCCTTTAACATATATGACTTATTTCTCTTTCAGTGAGAAAGCTGACTTCTGTTTTTAATTTATATTTTGATTTGTTGGGATGGGCTGCTGTCCCACTAAAGATACTTTGCCTTGCCCTCTGCCATGTCTTTCTTCTTACTGATAGGGATTATCTAATGACTTTTTTTTTTTTTTGACTATATTATTAAGAAGAGAAACAAGGAAGGAAGAAAAGGGACACTTAATTTTAAACAAGGACACCAGTGGCAATCAAGGTTAAAAAAAAAACTAATGTAAGTTCATATTTGGTAAGTTTTCAGGGTAATACTGTGACACTGAACTAATAATGTCATATCTTATTAATAAAGCTAAAATTCAGAATACATTTCTAGTTTTCATATATGCTTCTTCAAGTGCCCTGTTCCTTACAATCTAACATTCTTTCCTAATGGCAATAATAATGTCTTTGGAGTCCATATTTGCTGTTTACACTATTTTTCAGTCTTCGAAGAGGAAAACAATGACTACGTGGATGTCTTGATTTCATTTGGCTAACTACTGACGAATATGCTGTTCAATTTTTTGAAAAAAGAGTGAGCATTTTTAATTCAAAAAACATGGGTAGATTAAAAATAAACTTGCTATGGAGAAAAGAATCTATAATCTCCAATAGTTTGTGATCTTTGAAAGAAGTTAAAGACAGAAATGTTCTGACATTCTTGTTTTGAAAGGTTGAGTTTAAAAATAAAAGTGACTTGACATGACAAACAGAAACCCTAGATTAGACATTGCACCAGAGCATTACAAGAACAAACAAGCTAAAAACAAATAATCCAAAAATGGTAGAGCACTGTGGGGTGAGAGGCGGACAATATTCTCCCAAGGGGAAAGCAATGAGGAGATGCTGCATGTGTCTGAGTAGTCTTTTATGATTGGATAACACTCTGGGGACAGGTCTGGCATATGTAAGTACCCTAAAATTAACAAAAAAACCACAGCTTGAGAAACTTGCATCTTTGACTTTCTCAGCTCTCATTCGTTCATCCCTGTCATGTTTCTAACACCTGGAAACCTACCACTTCTGACTTACAGGAGCATTTCATTTTCACAGTTTTTTCCCATCACTACTTCTAAATCTTCAAAATACGGTTCATATTTTAAAAGAAGCTGGGTTTTAACAATATAATGAGTTTCTCCAGCTATTTTCCAGGATCTCTGTTCCTGATTTTCCCCCCTGCCATGAAGAAGATGTATCATAGACTTATCCCTACTCGGGCTGGTGGGTACCAAGTTTCCTGAGTGAGAAAATTTATTCAGTCATTAAGCTGTTTTCAGAGCACCTACTATGTGTCATGTCCCCATGAGACAACATTGCCTCATTAAATATATTTACATTCATGGCAAAGATTAAAAACTATTATCACTGTATAGCCTCCCTGAATTCTTCTTTTTGATTTGCCTATTTCAGTAAGGTTCTTAGCTGCAAGTAGCAGAAAATAATTTTTTTTTTTTTTTAAGTAGAAAAGGGAGAGTTATAGAATCAGTAGAAAGTGGAGAAAACCCAGCTCAGGAAATCAGCAGGAAACAAGGGTGGCTTGGTTGTAAGAAATGGAGGCAAGATTTGGATGGAACCCTTCTGGATAATGGATGGATTATACTGAGAGGACTGGTTAGGTCTGAGGCCATGAGTACAGTTCCTGTCCTCTCCACTATTTATAAGCCTACAGGGTGACTGAGCATCCCAGGTCTTTTGGGAAACTCATGGTTTTAGCGCTGAAAGTCTTGTGTCCCAGGAAACATTTCAGTCCTAGACAAACTGGGATGGTTGGTCACTTTTTCAATAACATCTGGCTGAAGTTTCCTTGTATAAGAAAGAGATTTAAATGTCTTAATCAAAATATAGACAGGTATGTTCATAGTTAATATATAAAATGAATATATGGGGTGAAAATACAATGAAAATATGGGACAATGAAATTCTGGGGAAATAGCAGTTTAGCCCAGTTTAAGTTAGTGCTTTTAACTCAACCAGGTACTATAGCTAGTCTTATTGATTCACAATTTTATGTAGGTACAGCCACAGTTATATTTATATAAAATTTCTCCACATACTTTATGATCCATTTCAAACTTGCTATTAACCATGTAATCTGAACAGTTCCTGTCTCTACTGGTGTCTTCTTCCTACTAAAACATTCATATTTGTTAACACAAAATATAAACATTTTACTGTGTCTTATTCGATAGCCAATATTTTTTTACAGGAACTTGCAGAGTGTTCCATCTGTATTATCTTATTTAATTCTCACAACTTTGAGAGGTCCTATAAGTATATTACCAATAAAGTCCCTGAGTCAAACAGAACCTGCTCATGATCACACATCTAGTAAGTAGCAGAACTAAAATTGAATGCTCATTGACTTAACTCCAGAACACGGGCCTTAAAAACTTCATCTCATTGTCTCCCAGTGATTACTAACAATTTTTAAAATTTGAATTATCTCTTTGAAAATAATATCCTTGAAGGCAGAAAATATCTCTGTAATAGCTGGTATATTAGAGCTGCAGTTATCAAACCTAGGGAACTGTTTAAAATATTGATGTCCATGCTCTCTTCACAAAAAATCTTATTTAGCTTGTTTGTTATGTGTCTTGGCCATTTAATTAATTTAAAAAATATCACTAGGTGTTCCTGTGTATTGCCAGAGCTGAGAAACTATTGTCATGGTGTATTGACAAATATCTTTCTGCTCATGGGGTTGTGAACAATTGAGAATAAGGAGATGATTCTGGGGAAATTGAGGTAGATTTGAAGAATCAGACAGGTGTCTAGGAAACACTTGTGAAACTTGATTTTGGTATTCAAACTAAATCAAGACACACAGATACATCAGGGCTTAGATTAGCTAAATAGGCAAACATAAGTCTATTAAGTTCCTCATCCAGATAGATCAACTCATAAATTTATTTAAAAAATATTTTCTTGAAATTATCACCTATAATGTTGGCAGCATAATGGCTCTTGGAGGGCTGATAGAATTGCCCTATATTTGGGTTAGTTTGGTGTTTTCATGACTGTATATCTGTTTAAATTCATAGCACTGTCCATCAAAAAGTTAATTTTGTAGTATAATAATTAAACAATGAGAAAGCATTTTTGAAAAGTCTCATAAAATAAAATAAAATGCTTCCTTAAAAAGAAGTTATTAACTTGAACATTTTGAACTCAAATTATACATATATTCATGTATATGATTATCTTAAAATTTAAATATCACCAAGTAATATCATTTGATCTCATTGAGATTTTTCTGAAGAATATTGATCTTTAAAAAAACTTTTCATATTAACACCAGAACTGCATTTATTTCATCTTTTTCCACTTAAAAAAATTTTTTTTTTTTCGGTCATTCACTGTTAAAATAAAAAGGCACCAGTGAAACAGTGCCTTATCAGCTTAAACAATTTATATGAACCCATGTCTATATATAGAAATGCAAATGGGTCTATGTGTATGAATAATGTGTGAGCCGAGGGGTATGATGAGGTCAGAAGATGGAGAGAGAAGAGTTCAGTCAATCACCATGTTGCTCCCTTCAATCAGGTATGTTTCCTAAATGAAACTGCATTGTATCTGATAATAAGTGAGCACAGTGTGAAATGCATCCCTCTTTCTTTGATTTCCAAATCCTGTTTTGAACTCTTCTCAGGTATGAGAACTGAGACTACTGAGACAGAACAAGGAGGGATATCAAGTCTAGACATCTGGGGACTGGGAGAGAAATCAAAATTCCAGGCAGGTACACAAGTGATATATAGGCACTAAAATATAATGTAAAATAAACAACCAGAAGGGCAGGGACAATAATCTGGAGATTTGTATAACTGGTACCCTGTGTCCTAGGGCAGGGGCCTTTTTGGAATCCTGTTGAGGCAGGACCTGATTCTTAGTTTAGCTAGCTTGTCAGGTTGAGTACTTGAGTGTTGTGGGCTCAGAGGCAGGAAAAGGAAAGTGATTTTTGACAGCATAATGGATGACCCCAAATCCTTTTTGATTGAATTATGTCATAGTTAAAGATAGGGCCATTATACTCTATTGAAACAATTAACCAACTTACTCTAAATTTTCTGCATGACTGTTGATGGATAACAGCTCTTAGCCGTTAAAAAAAAAAAGCACATTGAATTTTTTGAATGTTTTCCTTCTGGATTTGGAATGACTACATTGAAATCTGAGTTGAAAATACTTTCTAGCAAAGGACTATATATATCACTTTATAGGAAAAACATGAACTCAGTATAAGAGCAGATGTGGTACTTCAGAATAGCACCAATAGTGCAATATAGTTGTTAAATTGGCCCCAAACACCAGCACATATATATATTTTTAAAAAGGGCTGACAGGGAAAACATATCTCTTGGGAGTGTAGGCTAGACCATCTGTCAAATGGAGAATTGAAACCATATTTCCATTAGTGGTGGTCATTGATCATTTGTTGAAGATTTCTGTAGACAAATTGCATAGACTATGTCATCTTCCACTATCTTATCTTACACGTACAGGCCTCAGACATTCTTCAAGGAAAGGCAATTTGGAGCTCAGAATTTGAGCAGGATTGTTAAAAATGTGATTCCAGGAAAGGAGCTCTATGGACATCAGTTGGAGAAAATGTAGGTGGATAAAATTGATAGAGGCTGTAAGTTAGATCTGGGTACCACTAAATCAGTAATCACACTTTCTAAGGCCAAATCTAGAAGCAGTTCCAATTAAAAAATAATAATTTTATTTATTTATTTGGCAGTAAAGGAGAAAAGAAAAAAAAATACCTATAAATGAATTAGTTGGAAAATCAATGAAGAAAGATCTGCTTTCACTGAGACATATCATACAGGTTATTCACTTGCCTATTACATATTACCAATTTTCCTCATTGAGAGTGGAAACAGGTAGGTTCTTTTGTGGGCGTTCAGCTTAAACAGTTTATATGAACCCCTGTCTATATATAGAAATGTAAATGGGTCTATGTGTATGAATAATGTGTGAGCCGAGGGGTATGATGAGGTCAGAAGATGGAGAGAGAAGAGTTCAGCCTCTCTGTCTGCTGGCTGGGCACCCTCTTCCACCGACTACCTCTTTAGGCGATGACTTGACAGGGTTTTACCATGCACCTGAATGTTTTAAATCTTTGCATATTAAGACGAGTCTTGGGGATAGGTGTTTTCTGATTGACTCAGAGATCAGTGTTGGTCTTATGTGTTCATAATGTCTCTATGCCTTGGTAAATCACAGTGAGACATATCTATATAAAATCAGATACAATGGGAATTTAGAAGTATTTGCTGGAATAAAATATTTTAACATATGGAATTATATTCACATCTTGTAATATGAACAACTTCCTGTTCCATTCTACATAATTTTTAAGTCTGTATACACACGAATAATTTGAGTTTTTAAAATGGTTATATTTTTCAGCATGAAAATTCAAAGTGCCAGTATTCTTGTCACTTGCATTTTAATTATTAGGCATTAGTTTCTTTTCTTTCTTATTTGGGCATTTTTGTGATAAGCATACCTAAATCTTTAAAAATACTTAAAAATGATTTCAACACATATCTACCTTTCCTATATCTACCTCAGTACAAACTTTAATAATGGTGAAAGAGTTTTTTGACTGATCATTTCCATTGTTTCAAGATTTTTATAGTTAGCAATAGACCTTAGTGATGAATTGGAGTAGTTTTAAGGTTTATTCTGATTATAAGATTGTCTTTGGGTATAAACCAAGGAGTGGGATAATTGGGTCAAAGGTGTGTCAAGTCCAAGTTTTCTGAGGATTCTCCATGCTGCTTTCCAGAATGGCTGCACCAATTTGCAACTCCACAAGCAATGTAAAAGTGTGCCTTTTCCTCCGCATCCATGCCAACATCTATTATTGTTTGTGTTCTTGATAATAGCCATTCTAAATAGCAGTTCAATTCACAATAGCTAGATTGTGGAACCAACCTAGATGCCCTTCAACAGATGGATGGATAAAGAAACTGGTATATATACACAATGGAATATTATTCAGTCATAAAGAAGAATAATGGCATTTGCATTAAATTTGCATTAAAAATATTATGGCATTTGCAGATAAATGGATGGAACTGGAGGATATCATGCTAAGTAAAATAAACCAATCCCAAAAAACCAAAGGCGGAATGTATTCCCTGATAAGTGGATGATGATATCTAATGGGGATTTGGGGCAGGGGTGAGAGAAGAATGGAGGAACTTTAGATTACATAGAGGGAAGTGAGGGGGGTATGCAAAATGGTGAATGAGACAGACATCATTACCCTATATACATGTACGATTACACGAATGTTATGAATCTACATTGTGCACACCATAGATATGAAATGATATAGCCCATTTGTGTACAATGAATCAAAATGAAGTCTGTAAAAATTTAACAAATATAATTAATTAACAAAAAAGATTTCCTTTCTGTGAAATATTCTCAGAAATGGTTAATTCTCCTCCTTTGAAGACATAATTTTTTTGTATCTTATTTCAAAGGATCCATTTAAAATTATCTTTAAATCTCTCTTTTAAGCTCATGAACTTCTATTCCTGAACTCCTACTCCTGGATTTTAGATAAAATCTTATTTCCTAAGACATCTTTTGAACATATATTAATGCCAGACTATCATGCTTAATGTCTATTTAAAGCTCAAGGATGCATTTTAACATGGAAATGGACTTTTAGTCCTTGCTGGGAATGACTTCCCCACAGTTTTAATCAAATCTCACTCAAAGAATAACAACTCCCTGATGATTAGTTCACAGAGTGGGGTGGGAGTCCATCTGCACAAAACGTAACATGAATTTCATTTCCATTTTCATTCAGCCACGCCACCTCTACGGTGTAATTCTAAAAGAGCCAAGAATTTAAAAGTTTTCAAAATTAACCCAACTGAAGAAAGTCATTCATGTAGATGTTTAAAAACAAAATCCTTTCACTTACAGTTTAGTGCTTTCCTAAACATCATTACGTGTAAGGAAAGTTCACTCAGGACAGCAAAGCATTATTGTTATCATTTCTGTTATAAAAATGCCAAATCTGAAGATATATTCACATAGTCTACCCCAATCGCATTGCACTGAGTGAACAAAGGCAAGACTGTCATGGCAAGTCTCTTGGGAGGACTCCTTTTTCCTATTCAGGCAAATGTATCACATTTTGAAAGGCTAGATCCTGAGGACAGAATAAAGCAATAAAACAAGACTAGGAAGAGCTGTTTCTCATGCTGTTATTAACATCCATCACAAACCCAGAGTCTTTTTAAATACTACTTTCAAACTGACTCTTTCCCATCAAACGAAATTACTTATGACTTCATTCACAAAAATAGGTTTTTGGTTTCCCGTCAATAAGTGGCAACATGTTTTTGCCAATCCAACCAAGAAGTCAGTCTATTTTACGTCTGGTATAAAGTGCAGCTTCAGTCAGCAAAATCACTTATAGGTATAAGGCAGGAGAAGAAATCTTAAAGTAGACAGGGGCTAAATATATTTAATCCACCGTGTATATTTTGCTATCCCAGTGGAATCAGATGTAAGTATTTCTCTCACTAAGCCTTCCTTCACTGTTTAGAAAGGAGCTATGAAGTATGTTTATTATGAACTTTTGAACTGTCTGAACTTATTCAGTCCACTGAAATATTGCCTGGAAAATACGTTTTTTTTTTTTTTTTTCCAAGAAGTGACATGACAGCTAAAGCTGTTGTGCTCTGTATCATTCAGCTGGAAGGTATTAGTCTGAGAATTATATTTACTAACATTATCCTGAGTTCTCTGAAAATGGGTAAGTTGTGTGGTGAATAATTAATATTGGCAGAGTCATTATAAACCTTCATAGATAGACACCACCATACTCTACTGGAGTACATCCCAAGCACAGAGCGGCTTTGATTTAATTCATTGTCCATTCCAGATTTGTTTTTCTTTTACTATCCTGCCCTCGATGCAAGACATCATATAAATAAAATTACTGTTTCTGGCTTGAATCATCACTAGGCTTGAGTTAGTGGTTGCATGAAAGACTAATTTAAACAACAGGCAGGGCCACTGCCTTGTGCAGAAGGCAGGAAGGAGCCCAGTCCTCGACCATCCTTGGCAGTGATGCTATGTCCAATTAGAATGAATCATATTCACATTATATGTAAAATATATCATACTAAGGTAAACCAAGAATTTGTTCTCATAGATTCCAGTATGAAAGCAAGCTTCAAAGGTCATTAGGCTGTCTTCTGGCTTTCTGAGGACTACAATTAAAAAGTCCTTGAGAATTATCTGCCAAGTCTTTAAAATTATTCAGACAAGTAGGCACCACAGTCTCCTTCTGTAAGTCATTACCAGGGCTGCCAGCCTTTATAGTTAGTAAGATCTGCTTGCTATTTAACCCAGCCATGAAAATAGTCTCTGGCCCAAGTACAGTGCTCCCAGAAAAAGATAGGCAGTAGATCTAATTTTAAAAATGGTATGGGAATAAAACAATTTAATTTTTTCTCTCTCTAGTTTCCAGAAACTTTTCCTTTTGGTTTTCTTGGTGATCAGCCTTTTTGAAAAGCCTCAGCTTATTAAAGTGGTGAGACAGACTCTTATTACAATATGGTACTTTGACCCCAACTAATGTGCCAAGTCAAAATATATTCCCTGAAGAGGAACACACAGTGAAGAGCCAGCAACCTGTAACATTGACCCTATCTTCTCCCCAAATATCAGCAAAATAGCATTAACATTTACTGAGCTTGCTCTATAATGGGCATGAATTTAAGAACCTGCATTATATAAAATTCTTATAATACCCTTATGAGATAGTTCTTCCACTTAAAAAGTGAGAGCATGAGATTCAAAGGAGGTCAAAAGCTTTCATTTAAATTTTTTTTGTTCTTTTTAGATATACATGACAGTAGAGGGTATTTTGACATATTATACATATATGGAATATATCTAATTCTCATTAAGATCCCAGTCTTACATGATGTGGAGTTTCTCTGGTCATATATTCATATATAAACATAGGAAAGTTATGTCTGATTCATTACACTGTCTTTCCTATTTCCATCCCCCCTCTTTTCCCTTCATCCTCCTTTGTCTAATCCAATGAACTTCTATTCTTCCCTCCCCTGCCCTTGTTGTGCCTTAGCATTTGCGTATCAGAGAAAACATTTGACCTTTGGTTTTTTGGAATTGGCTTATTTAACTTAGCATGATAGTCTCTTGATTTATCCATTTACTGGCAAAAGTCATAAAGTCATTCTTTTTTATGGCTGAGTAATAATATTCCATTATACGTTTATGCCACATTTTCTTTATCCATTCATTTGTTGAAGGGTACCTAGGTTGGTTCTGTAATTTAACTATTGTGAACTGAGTTGCTATAAACATTATGGGGATGCAACGCTGTAGTATGCTAATTTTAACTCTTTTGAGTATATACTGAGAAGTGAGATAATTGGATCAAATGGTGGTTCCATTATAAGTTTTTTGAGTGATCTCCATACTGCTTTCCAGAGTGGTTGTATCTATTTGTAGTCCCACTAGCAACATATGAATGAACCTTTTTCCCACATCCTCATCAACATTTACTATTACTTGTATTTTTTTTTTTTTTTTTTTTTTTTGTGATGCTGAGGATAGAACCCAGGGCCTTATGCATGCAATGTAAGCACTCTAGAATTTGTGCTGAGCTATATCCCTGGTCCCCTTGTATTCTTGATAATTGCCATTCTGACTGGAGTGAGATGGAAAATTGCCATACTGATTGAAGTGAGATGAAATTTCAGTGTAGTTTTAGTTTGCATTTCTCTATTTGCTAGACATGTTGAACATTTTTTCAAATATTTCTTGATCTTTTGTATTTCTTCCGAGAAGTACCTGTTCAATTCCTTTGCCCATTTATTTTTTATTTATTTTTTTTTTTTTTACGAACTGTGTGGTTGTGTATTTACTACTACATATTTTTTTTTATTTATTTTTTTTTTACGTTTACATAGGGTAATGATGTTTATTATATTTTTCCCCTCCCCCCCACCCCTCCCACCCCTCCCACCCCTCCCACCCCTCTTTTCCCTCTACACAGTCCTTCTTTCCTTCATTCTTACTGCTCTCCTTAGCCTAACTCTAAACCTAACCCTAAACCTAATGCTAGCCCGTCCCACCCCCCATTATATGTCCTCATCCGCTTATCAGCGAGATCATTTGTCCTTTAGTTTTTTGAGATTGGCTTATCTCACTTAGCATGATATTCTCCAATTTCGACCATTTGCCTACAAATGCCATAATTTTATCATTCTTCATTGCGGAGTAATATTCCATTGTATAAATATGCCACAGTTTCTTTATCCATTCATCAACTGAAGGGCATCTAGGTTGGTTCCACAATCTGGCTATGGTGAATTGAGCAGCAATGAACATTGATGTGGCTGTATCTCTGTAGTATGCTGATTTTAAGTCCTTTGGGTATAGGCCAAGGAGTGGGATAGCTGGGTCAAATGGTGTTTCCATTCCAAGCTTTCTGAGGAATCTCCACACTGCTTTCCAGAGTGGTTGCACTAATTTGCAACCCCACCAGCAATGTATGAGTGTTCCTTTTTCACCACATCCTCGCCAACACCTATTGTTGCTTGTATTCTTGATAATCGCCATTCTAATTGGGGTGAGATGAAATCTTAGGGTAGTTTTGATTTGCATTTCCCTTATTACTAGGGATGTTGAACATTTTTTCATATATCTGGTGATTACTTGTACATCTTCTTCTGTGAAGTGTCTGTTCATTTCCTTAGCCCATTTGTTGATTGGATTATTTGTATTCTTCGTGTAGAGTTTTTTGAGTTCTTTATAGATTCTGGAAATTAGCGCTCTATCTGAGGTATGGTTGGCAAAGATATTCTCCCACTCTGTAGGCTCTCTCTTCACATTTCTGATAGTTTCCTTTGCTGACAGAAAGCTTTTTAGTTTGAATCTATCCCAGTTGTTTATTCTTGCTTTGCCCATTTATTGATTTGGTTATTTGGTTTTTTTTTTTTTGTTTGTTTTCAATGTAAGGGAAACTTTATTGAGGTCCCAAGGCTATACATGGGGCTTGGGCAGGAAGCCACCCTTTGGAGAAAGGAGCCAGCAGAGGGGCTTTATTTGATTTTCTTCTTAGGGCGGAGGTTGTTATTGTGGCCACACTTCTTCTTGCAGCAGTTGATAGCACGGGGGTGTAGGCGGGCATAACACTTGAGACAGATCATCTTGTCACAGTTGTACTTATGGGCAAACTTATGCAGGGAAGGCTCAATGATGCCACCTCACAGGCGAAGCATCAAGTGCAGGGTAGACTCTTTCTGGATGTTGTAAACTGAGAGAGATCTGCCATCCTCCAGCTGTTTGCCCACAAAAATCAGACAGTGCTGGTCAGTTGGGATGCCCTCCTTGTCTTGAATTTTGGCCTTGACATTCTCGATGATGTCACTGGGCTCGACCTCGAGGGTGATGGTCTTGCCCGTCAGGGTCTTCACAAAGATCTGCATCTCTGCATCTACTTGGAAGCCTCATGGAAGAGCTTTTGTTTTTGTTTGTTTGTTTTTTTTTTATGTGTGTGTGTGTGTGGTGCTGGGGATTGAACCCAGGGCCTTTTGCATGTGAGGCAAGCACTCTACCAACTGAGCTATATGCCCAGCCCTAGTGTTGAGTTTTTTGAGTTCTTTGTATTTCCTGGAGATTAATGCTTTCTCTGAGGTCCAGGTGACAAAGATATTCTTCCGTTCTGTAAGCTCTCCTGATTGTATCCTTTGCTGTGAAGAAGAATTTTAGTTTGATACCATCCAATTTATTGATTCTTAATTTTACTTCTTGTGCTTTTTAGGAGTCTTGTTGAAGAAGTCAGTTCCTAAGCTGACACGATGAAAATTTGGGCCAACATTTTATTCTAGTAGGTGCGGGATCTCTGGTCTAATGTGTAGGTCCTTCATCCACTCTGAGTTGAGTGGTCAATAGGGTCAATAGTTTTCTTTTGTTACCTACTGGAAAATGGCAGATTTGGGGTCTGAACTTGGGTATTTTGATGTCAAAGTCTATTAACTCCAACACAATAAATGCTATTGATATTTAAATATTTACATATTTCTAGGCTTTGGGGGTAAAATCTGACATTAGAAGTACAGAACAGAGGAATTTGTGGAGGAAAATTATTAATTGCCTATCTACATTTGACATTAAGTATTATGAGAGGTCTTTTGATACAGTGAGGAACTGCTTGTCACATAGTCATGCATAAGAGAATTCTGAGAAGGATCTGTAGCACATTGTAACTTACCATTTTAATTATTATGATCCTGAACTACAAAATTGATAGAAATGGGATATACTAAGGTAAGATTCTAAATATGATACAACTTTTTGTTATCTTATGGGAACATTCCAATAGTCAATAACTCATCTTTTTTGGAGGAGGGATTGAACTCAGGGGCATTCAACCACTGAGCCACATCCCAGTCCTATTTTGTATTTTATTTAGAAACAGGGTCTCACTGATTTGCTTAGTGCCTGCTGTTGCTGAGGCTGGTTTGAACTTGTGATCCTCCTGCCTCAGCCTCCCAACCCCTGGGATTACAGGTGTGTGCCACTGTTCCCCGTGGCAATAACTCATTTTTAATTTAATATTTCCTGTGCTCTCTATTCCATTTGTGGAATAACATCTTTATAACATCTATAAGCATTTTTATTTGCCTATATGTTTCTCAAATCAGCAACCCTTTCCCTGATTTTCAGCAGATTGCTACATATCCTATTTTAATGGGAACAGAATGATATGAAATAGAAACTTTTCCCACTTATAAACCAACAAACATTCTCATCTCTGATTTCAATTCTTACTATTCAAGACTCCTCCTTCCACTTGTCTTCCTAGGAACCATCTTCTATGGATCCCTCCTTCTCATTTCCCTCTTCTATTTACTTGTCCTATGCATGATTCTGTAAATAGGACTATTTTTGTTATTATAGAATGAAATAAGTAAGCTAAGAAAAATGTCAATATTTGACCTGTTTTCTGCCTTCAGTTTACTTCCATTTTCTCTCTTATCCTTTGCATGCAGCTTTCTTGAAATAGTTGTCTAATCTAACTTGTTGTCTAGCTTGTTAATCTCCTCCTACATTTCTTCTTTAATCTGTCTGGCTTCTACTCCCCAGAATTCCATTACTCTTTCTCTGGCAGAGTTTACACCTCCTTTTTAGAAAACACCATGGGTGCTTCTCAGAGGCTTCTCAGCATTACTTACCCCTGTTGAGAGACCCTTCCTGAAATGCTCTCTCCTAGATTCCACGACACCTCACTAGCTTGATTTTCCTCTTATTTCCTTGTTCTTACCCAGTTGTCTTACATCTTCTTCTATTCGATCATGTAATTTTTATGCTCCATTCTCTCTTTCCTGAGGGAGAATTCCCCTTCAAATTATGTCCAACTTCATGACTTTAATTCCCAACTACTATATATGCTACTGATTCAAATAAATAATTTCAACCAGATATTTTTCATTAACATCAAATTACCCATCTAACTTCTTACAGATTATACCACACGTGGCTAGTCTGACTCTTCAAATTTAATCCACAAAAATATGAATTTATAGTTTTTCTTCTGTAATTCACTGCCTGCCTTCCTTCCTTCCTTCCTTCCCTCCTTCCTTCCTTCCTTTCGTTGATTCACCTTAGCAAATGGCAAATCATTTACCCAATTATCCTACCAAAAGAAGGGTGTGTTCTTGACCGCTTCCTCCTCAGCTCTCAGATCTATTCAGTATCATCCTGGCTGTTCAGTCTTCTGCAAGTCTCTCAAACCAGTCAGCTTTTCTCCACTGCTATTACCCAGGATCAGACTACCTCCATCTCTCACCTGGATTATTGTGATAGGACCGTAGTTTGTCTCTCAGCCTTTCATATTCTGCCCGATTTTGCTGATTGTATGTTTCTAAAAGGCATATCTGATCACGTCACACTCTGTTTAACTTTCTTCTGTGGCAACCCATGGATCTCATGCTAAAATTCAAAGGTATTAACAGATCTTACAAACCACTTCATGACTAAGCCCCTGTGCTCTGCTCCTGTCTCAACTTATACCCGAATGTACTACTCTGAATTTGTTGAATGCATGTTATTTCTGTGAACGCTGAGCTTCTACCCATTGTTTTCTTGATCTTGAACATTCATTTCTCCATCTTCCTTGGTTTTCTTTTACAAATTCTTCAGTTTAGATTCTCCTTGTAAATTATGAAATTTGGGTTTAGAAATTGTTGCTGTGATTTTTTTCAGCAGTATCCAGATCTACCTTCAGTAGAGGATGTCTTTTCTACCTTTTTAAAAATAAATGTCATTTGAAATTATGAACTTAGTGAAGGCAGGAGACTTTTCTAGTTTTTTTTTGTTATAAATTCAGATTTTAGTGTAGTTTCAGGCAATGTGAACTTTAATTACTTATTGAACACAAAACTAAATGATAAGAATTCATGGGAAATAATATTTATTATAGGAGTTATGTATTTGTCTTTCTATACTATATTTTAAAATTTAACTTATTGATAATTCACAATATGATATGTGGGTTTTGATTTAGTCTTTTGAGAGTTCACATTATGCACCATCTCAATTCATATGATCTTATGGTTCTAAGGTTTATATCTTACCAAGGTTGGGATGGAAAATTTCAGAAATTACTTTATTTTGGATATTTGGGATGTCCTCAAAATGTGACTTGGTCTCTGGGAGAACATTACAGTTGCTGGACTATTACAGGGTTACTTTTTATTTTTCTCAGGGGAAGGAGAAGAAGACAGATGACCTGGTCTAATTATTGTCTCAACTGACCTTTTGTATGAACAGATTAATACTATTTGCTAGGAGCAGAGACCTTATCTCTGACATACCTCCTCATATGATTTCATTGGCAAGGTGTTCATTCCTACAGGAAGTAGAACCTATTATTTAGAAGACACAGCTCACTGGGGAATGTCATATAAATCATGCACCTCTCTGAGATATAAACGAAATATAATTGAACCACCTAGAACTGAAACACCCTTAGCTTTGTGAAGGACTTCAGAGTGTCATGTAGAGACCTCATCTTTTCTGGGTCAAAAGGACAACTCAGATGTGGGAAGGAAGTAGCTGAAGAATATTGTGTTCAATATTGTGGGCCTCTCAACACTTTCATATTTTGTTTGAGGTCTCTGATTCTTGTAAATCTGACTTGATAATCTGATCCTTTGTGTTACTTTGGACTGAATATTTTCTTGGACTAATTTAACATTTTTTATGTTGATATTTATTCTATAGTATATGAATTACAGCAAGATAATTGTATTCATGCTCTGCCCCCCAATTTACTTAAGCAGAATACCTCAAACCAGTTTTTTTCCTCATTTGATTATAAAATATTTGAAAGAAAACTCCAGCTTCGCTTTACAGTGCATTCATAACTCTAATAGTAGTGCATTTTAAGCAGATTTAATTTAATAAATTTATTTCAAAAAGCATATATATATTCTTTCAGAGAATAATGATAAGAACAAAAATGGGTATTTGTTGAACAGTATTACATGCTGATAATTTCATTAGCTAGTTTAAACATATATCTGTAAATAAAGACTGGATCACATATTGTACTTGGTCTTATAGTATAAAAGAACTAAGTGTCCATTTATTACAGATGGGCTGTGGGTATATCAGCTATTCTGAGAGTTCCTGGAAATGTGGTTATCCTATATACCTTGTAAGGGGAACAATTGATGTTTACTGTCTTAGGGCTGATGTTGAGTGGAGGAAGGGATGGAAGGGGGAGCAGGAGTAAGTTATGAGAACAAGATGTATTGCCATGTTTGTGGCAAAGGCAGATTGAGCACAATGAGTCTCAGAAGATAGCATATAAATCAGAATATTCTGACATAATAATATAGGAGAGGTCTTTTAATGGAACTGATTTCATAGTCTTGGTGAGTCATAAAAAGTCTATTTGAAAAACTGCAATAATAATTAAACATCTGCCAAGTTTTCAGTGTTGACATTTGCTGGAGGACTGTGAACTTTCCAGAAATCCTTTTTTGTTTTAAACATTTCTCAGCTAATTACAAAAGTAATTTTTTAAAAATAAAAATTTTTTATATCAGTGTATCATATGTGAACCCTTTAAATAAAAATAAATATGAAAGGGAAATATGTCACAGTTTCTTATTGACATTTCTGCCAACTTAAAGAAGTCAGGAGCAGATTCAACTCTACTGACATGCAAGTAGTAATTTTAAAATAGCTAACTTGCTGTAAGTACTTTACAATTTCTTTTGATAGTCTCTAAAATTTTACTTTGTAAAAATTGAAATGGAATTTGAATTTCACAGAAATAGCTTCTAAGAAATTAGCAAAAGCATATTTGCTAAGAAACATTTACTCAATTCAACACAATACAGATAATTTTATGCTAAATGCATTAGGTTTGGAGAAGTGTGAAAATTTTGTCTTTCCCATCCCATCAGCAGAATTTATTCATTCATTGCTTTTTAAAATAAAGAAATTAGACTTTTCTGAAATATACTAAATGAATGATTTCATGAATTAGAAGCCTGTGAAGGATATTTTTTCCCTCTGCCCACTCATGAGCAATTACCATTTTATTTTAGCTGCATGTTTTGATTTGTTTTTATGTGTGTATACAACATATTTGAAGATGGGAAAAAAACAGGCCTTTATAGTAGTTTAAGAAAATTATGTGAATTTAAGAGCATTTATTTACTTCCAAACAAAATGCTGGAGAAGTAAGTGTGCAAAGCTAGTGTGATTTAGTTTACAAGTGGATCCTGAAATGCCTCTCTGCACAGTAGAGCTGTTAGTTCTTACTCTCTCCTATACTTTTTGGTCTAAAATGGATGTGGCCATTTAATCCTCTCAGAATGAGGTCCGGGAAGGTAACTAACATGAGTGAAGGGGGCCAGAGGGAAGCCAAAAGGGATAGATCCAACTTCTACCTAAGGCATGTAGTCTTTCCTCAGTGCCAGCTGATGGTGGCCTGCGGGAGTGCAGGTCAGTGGGGTAGAGTCATTCTTTGAAGGACATTTGAGAATCACTACTGGTATGCAAATTCTCTCCTTTTTAAATGTTGACTGACAAATTATGAATGTAGCTTTTTTAGTGGCCTAAAAGTGGCAAGTTTACCATATCTAATATAGGGACTATATGTTCTATGTGATGCAGAAAATGAATTAGTTTACTTTCCTAAAATAATGTCTTTGTTGAATTTTATTTAATATATATTTAGTTTTTATTGATAATTGCACATAAACAACACTATGAAGAATATATTTGAATATGTTATAAAACTTGTCAGAAGACAAGTTGTAGTAGGTGTTATATGTCACTTTTATAAGGATTCATGAGACCAATTCATTTTAGAATTTAATACTAGTAAAATATGTGTTCAAGGTAATGAGCATTACATATTAAAAATTTCCTTTACGGATGAGAAAATTAAAAAGTAAGTACACTTAAAATTCATTCTTAGTCACTGAAATTATGAATTCAAGAAAGCGATAATTTGCATTTTTCTTCATTTATAAGATTCAAGATTTCGAATTCATAATAGTCTTGACAGATCATATGTGCATCTGTGCATGTTTGTGTGTCTGTGTATGTGTGTAAGTACATATATACATATGTTTGATTTTTAAAAATGCTTCAAATCATTCTTTGGAAGATGAGATACAGTTTTAAGTGGAAATAAAAAATATTTTTGTTAGAATGTGTGAAAATATTAATAATTTATCAAAATCTTAAAATATCTAATTTAAAACCTTAATTATAATGAAATTGGGAATTGGCCAATATTTTTTAAATGTTCTTCCTTTTTTAGTCAGGTCAACATATTTTGTTTATTTTTATTTTTATTTATTTATTTATTTATTTTTGCGGAACTGGGGATTAAACTCAGGGCCTTGTGCTTGCGAGACAAACACTCTACCAACTGAGCTATATCCCCAGCCAGCAGCATATTTTGTTTAGAAAAATCGTATTGATTTTTATTATTATGGTGGGTAATTTTAGCCAGAAAATAGATATTTTCCCAAAGAAATTTTGAAATTTTTAGATTTCATTTGTGTTAAAGTTAGTGTTCCCCATTTAGTAAATTTACCAGGTAAAGTTTTTTTTCACCAAGTTCAGATAGATCACATTTCTGGGAGAGAAGCAGTTTTGCATGTGATAGGTAGCTTACAATTTGTGTTTGAGAATGACTTCAACATATTTGTAATCCTTGTATTTGTAACCTATGGTCAATAACAGCCATATTGCTTGTTTTCTATAAAGGGTTGTTGAACTCTACTAAGGAGATATACTATATTTAATAATTTTGAAAATATATTAATGGAAAAACACGGTATGCCTTACCATATACTTTTGAGCTAAGCCAAAGGTTATTTATATGGAGAAATTTGGTTTCAGGTTAGAAACAGAATTTTTCTGAATGGTTATTTAGTAGTTTCCCCTTTTGTGTATTTTTTATAATATGTGGAATCAGAATAATAAATATTGTGTTAAATTCTCATATTTAATATAATCTTTTCAGTTAGCTATTGACATGTTCATGAAGTCCAGTGGGAATACTCTAAAATTGCTTTGTTTCCCACATTTTTTATTGTTGTGCTGTGGTTGTACATACTGATGAAATTTGTTGTCACGTATTCATACATAAACAAAATCACAATATAACAATATAATTTGGCCAATATCTGCCCTCTATTCCCCCTCCAAATTTGTTTGAATAATATTAAGAAATTACAGATTTCCAAATTCGTTTTCAAAAGTTTACATTTAAAATGCTTTTTATTTATGTTCCTTAGTTGTGCAAATGCTTCTCCTGAGATCACATTGAAAATGACTTTTCATTAACTGCAGAAGGGACATATTTTCTTCCAGTGATTTTGAGAAAATGCCTTTCCTAGCAATGCTAACTTAACACAGTGAAATAGGGCTTTTTGGTTTAAAAGAAGCTTTATGCTCTTTATCTCAGGCTTTTATCCCTGTCCTGAGTGAATAATGGATTAAAAGATGGAGTTTCCAGCCTCCTCCCCACTCCATTTCTAATCTGCACAGTAGAAAAGTATGTATTTAGAAAAAAAGCTCAGTAGTCTTAAGTTTATGTTACTTTACAGAAGGTTAATGTCATTTACATTTCTAGATTTCCAGATGGCTACAAATTTGAGTATTCCTAAGGAATTGGTAGAGTGTATATAAATGAATTTATCCCAAATGCTGCTTGTAATTGGTATCAGTTAAGATCCTCATAGAATACCTTACATTTGCTATTTCTTCTGTTTGCCTTGCTGCTGAGTCCTTTATCCAACTCCACGTATCATGTGAAGAATAGTGTGAATTGTCCTCTATTCAATCCATGTTGCTCTACCTAGTCCCATCCAGCTTCTGATGTATAGCAAGCAAACATAATTGTATGCAGACTAATAGCTAATGAATAATTACCTTTACTCTTCATTCAGTTTATATAGTACATTTCTTTTCTGGTTTTTTTTTTTTTTTTTTTTTTTTGAGGGGGGGTAGGTACCAGGGATTGAACTCAGGGACGCTCAAACCCTGAGTCACACCCCAGCCCTATTTGATATTTTATTTAGCGACAGGGTCTCACTGAGTTGCTTAGTGCCTCGAAGTTACTGAGGCTTGCTTTGAACTCGTGATCCTCCTGCCCTAGCCTCCCAAACCTCTGGGATTATAGGTGTGCACCACCATGCCTGGCTTAAAGAATACATTTCTGTGGCAAGACAGGTCATTTTTCTCAGAACACAGTAATACATTGCATGGCAAAGGGAGCTAAATGCATGTATGCATCATTAATAACTGGGGATTGCTTATTTGCCAGTTGAATTGAACTAAGCGATGGCTAATGAGTTTTTAATTTATTGTTTATTTTGTACTACAGGTATACTATTTACAAATAGGCTTACAAAATGTTCACATTTCCTTGTGGTATAGTAAAGGAGTCAGATTTTTCTCTGAAGATTTAAAATAAAATTTATTATGTATACAAAGCATACAATTTGATGTTATGAGTTATATAATAAAATGGTTGCTATAGTGGAACAAATCAGTATATCCATCATCTCATAGTTATACATTCTATCACCCTATGGCAAGAACAATAATCTACTTGTTTAGCAAAAATCCTGAACACCGTACACTATTATTAACTATATTCCTCATGTTGTACATTAAAACTTTCAACTTGCTCATCCTTTATATTTGCTCATCCTTTTCCTTTTATCTATATCTACTTCCTCTCTTCAACCCTGACCCTGAGAACCACTGCTTTATTCTTTCTCCATGTTTGAGTTGAACATACTGACATAGGGAGAAAACTTTAGATGATGTCTCCGAGAAATCTCTCTTGTACCCAGGTCCTAGATCTCCTTCAGTGTCCCTGCTGTGCCTTCTCACTATAGTCCCGCTTTTTAAATAATGTCACACTTGATTGTAATTGTTTCTTTACTTGCCTGTTATTCTCTTTAGACCTTGAGAGGAAACTGGTTGCTTTCTCTTTCTCATCATTTTATCTTCAGCACACAGAGTGACTAAGACCCTAGTAGATACAGAAAATTATTTGATGAAATGGAAGAATGAGTCAACCTCTTAAGGAAGTTTGTCCAGGCCAGCTGTTCTTGGTTTCCAAATTATACAGTGAGTATTTCCCCCTACTATTTCTCAACTATTGCCTTGGTCTGTTCCTGTTGCTCTAACAAAATACCTCAGAGGGAATCATTTATGAAAACAAGAAATTTATTTCTCACAGTTCTGGAGGCTGAAGAAAGTCCTGGCAGGTGTGGTGTCTAGTGAGGGCCCATTCCTCACAGATGGTACCCAGTATTCTCACGTGGCAGGAGAGAGAAGGGAGAACTCTTGTTCTCTGTGCATTTCTGACTTCTACCACATGGGGATATGGCAAGAAGTTGCAAGCCCTCACCAGACTTCAGATTTGCCAGTGCCTTCATCTTGGACTTCCCATCCATAGAGCTGTGAGAAATGTCTATAATTTGTAAATACCCACTCTGTGATATTTTGTAGCAAAAATGGGATAAGGTGACAACTCCACTATGTGTTTGAGTCACTTAGTTCACCAAGAGGAAGTGATTTTTGTTTTAAAAGTATAACAAATATCTTCCATTGTCTAATTGGTTAGTAAGAATCTACAATTGTTTGTTAGTGAAATTCTTGAAATTAGTGTAAGTAATTTATCCAGTGAAGGTGACCTTTGTGGAGAACTTCAGAGGGATCAAGGAAGAGAGATCTCTAGGTTTATGTGAATTAACACTTGTTATTTAAATCTGGTGCTTTTAAATTAACCATGCTAGTCATTGAATTAATATACAAAGCATCCCTCAGTGACAGATATACTATTTTTCAAACCAGGAAATTGAGGAGCAATGTGTTAGAATTACTGGTTGGGACTCATAAAGCTGCAAGCTACCCATGTATGTTTCAAACCTAGAGTGTCAGACATTAGTAGCATTCCCGTTTTGAACCCTAGTTATCTATGCTGAGCTTTTCATTTCCGTGATGTCCCATGTTCTGAGTCTATTTTTTTTTTTTTTTTCAAGATTTCAGATTTGTAAATGTTCGTTTCTTCATCTACACTTTCCTGCTGGGGTCCCTGTTTAATTTTACTAAGAGGCATTTCGGCCAGATGACTGGATTCACAAAACTTGGGAGAATTCTGGCCACAAACGCAAACAAGTTTAAATGGAAATTGACCCTATCATGTAAGACTTACTAACATTAAGTTCTCATTAAAGAAAATGTGGAAGACAATCAAATTTAAAGTGCATATGGATGGAGATGAAAGGAATAGTTGACTTCTACAATTCTCCAAACAAATAAGAAATGGTGCTGAGATTTTGAAAGAAATGCAGAAAGCAATACACTATTAATTTGTTTTGTTTTCTGGTTGCTACAAGACCATCAGTTTAATATTAAGACTTTAATAGTATACTATAAAACACAATTATTTACATAATAAATACATTATGTTTCAATCATCAACTCTCAATTCTCTTTTTTGTTCATGTTCATTGTAACAAATTTGAGGTCAGAAAGGCACAAAAATAAATATAAAGTTTTTCTCGTTAAATTAGTCCTAATTCTTTAATTATAAATGTTTTCCATTTTTGTGTCATCTTTATTGTTAGAGAATCCTATCTCTATGTGCTCACTTTGAAGAAGGAAAGTAGATTTTAGAGCATAAGTCTTGATATTTGGAAAACACAGGGAATCCAGTTATAAAATGTCAATATAATTTACTCCAATTTCACTTTACAAACTAAAATGAAGAACCACTCATGTTATCTAAAAATAACAATATATATAAAATATATTTTTAATAAACATATTTAGTTTAACTGTAACCTTTATTGACAACAAGACTTATCAAAGTATCAAAAAATAGAAATTTGGTACTTATGTATTTTAGGAGAGTAATTTTACTTAGAAAAATATTTGTGACATTATGTAATATAATAAAAATTCAGAATTATTGAAATTATTTGGAAAATAAATGACTAACAACTGGAATTATGATTCAACATACTTTTCTTCTAAAATGGTTTACTAAAAATACTTTAACTAAAACCTGTGAATCAGAAATAATGAGCAAGTTGGAAAGATGAAAGTCTTAAAAAACTTGAGTTGGAGACAGAGAAATTTTAGAGTAAACATCAAAGAGGTTGAAAGTAGATTTATTGAGTGGAAATTTTCCAGTTCATATTGCTGGTTATACTTCAAGATTCAGCCACAAAGTGCTTCTTGTAATTCAAATCATAGTCACAACTTATAAGCTGTATTCTTTTTTTTTTTTTTTTTTTTTTTTTTTATAAGCTGTATTCTTGAAGATTTTGGTTAAAGGTAACTACAGAAAAGGAAAAGAAAAAACAAAAAAATTGGAGAATTTTCATAGTATCAAGAAAAGTTTTTGCAATAAAACTCATCAAGAAAGATTTTTAACTTTGCAATCAAGTGCACAGAACTTCTGATTTTTCTGTCTTAAGGCCTGCATGTTCTGAATTGTAAAACCTATGTCCAATAAACACAGACCTTTATTTGTTCTCTTCTTATTTAGGACAATTTGGATGAGACACAGAAAGAGTTTGCTTGAGAAACTCATTGTCTAAGTTTCAGCTGTTTTAGACCTTGATGACATCATATTCTCAGATTTCACAGCCTTGTCCCCTGTTCTATCTCATCTTGCTTCTTGTCCCAGTTTTTGTCAAATGCGAAGCCACAGTTATAGGTCAAAGGTATCCTTTTTGTTAGTTTGGATCTGAACGATTCAAACTAATTGACCGTATGTGTTCCTATCCTATTGTGAGCTCTTCTCAGTATTTATCTAGAAGAATTATAAGTCAGCATACTATTGTGATATGTGTGTGTTTATAATAGCACAATTCACAATAGCCAAATTATGGAATGAATCTAGGTACCTGTCAATAGATGAATGAAGAAAATCGGGCATATATTCATACAATGGAGATTTATTTAGCCATGAAGAAGAATGAAATTATGTCATTTGCAGGGAAATTACTGGGACTTGAAAACATTATTTTAAGCAGTATAAGTCAAACTTGGAAAGGCAATGGTCATATTTTCTCTCATGTGGAAGCGAGAGAGGAAATTAAAAAAAGGAGAGGCGGGGGACAGGGGAGGGAGAATTTAAAAAAAAAATAGAAGGGATACCAGTAGAGTAGAAGAAGGGGACCAAAACAAGGGAGGAGGGAAGGGAAAAGGGAGGTACAGGGGAATGAAATGGATCAAATTATGTTGTGTGCATGTATGAATATGTAACAAGCAATCCTACTTATATGAATAATTATAATGTACCAATAAAAATGTTTGCAATATTTGCTAATTTCTATAGTATAAGTATACCCACCATGACCAATTTGAGACATTGTTTAATGCAGGATTGAGAAGAAATCTGTAGTAGTCCTTCCATACAATATTTCCATTCTATGGATACAATAGATGTAAATAAGCTCAAGACTGTGCAATCAAAAAATGCCGTCAGTGATGAGGAAGCAGTGATATACACATAAATTATTAACTTTATTTTAAATCTAATTTATTCAAGTGTTAATTTATATATTTTGATTTTTTAAATAATTGCTTTGTTAAAAACCAGTTGGCAGAATTCCTGAAAATTCAATAATCCACTCTCACAAACTGTTTTAAACTGGCTTCAGCATACCAGTGGAGGAGCAGGGAGTAGAGGAGACATCATCTATCTCCAGGAGGCAGTTGCCTTAATACAGACAGAGACTAATGAGAGTTGGGCCACAGTGGTGACAGAGGCATGGAAATGGAATGAAGCCCAGGACATAATGTAAGGGCTCATGAGCAGACTGGGACACTGCCCTAGGAAAGGGAGTTCCCTTTAAGAGAAAGTAGTACTTTAAAGAAATGGTAAACTAAATCAAATGTAAAGGAAACATCTGGAATTGGGAGCAAAATTGGAAAATCTACTTGGCTTGAGTCAAAATGCTTCTAAGTTTCTGAGTGTTTTGGTAGACTGACATAGTACTGGACATGGTGGTTAGAGGAGGGAGTTAAAACTAAACTTTTTAACTGTAACTGGGAGTGAAGTCCATTAGAGGAAAGTTAGTAGAAATAGACTAGTCTTTCAAAGAATGCAAATATTTTAAACGTGGGAAAAATTTGAATTTACTTTTAAGAAAAAGGAAGAAGACAGTGTAGGAAACAAGATTAAGGTTACTGAATGTTACAGTTTGCTGTATTTTTAATCTCATTTTTTCTATTATGAACCCAGGAGATAAAATCACTGCTGAAATGAGCTCTTTCCAATGTGATGTAGTATCATCTGAAAATGTAATAACTGATGAAACTTCTTATTAAAAGGACAAGATTAATTCCAAGAGAGAGAGAAAAAGCTAGCCTAGGACCACAATTTCTTCCTCTTCTTTCCCCTTTACTCTTTAAAAGATCTCTTTAGGCTCACTAGTTTAAAGTGAGCTCAATTAAATTTAATGGGCATTAATTTATAATTTGTTGAATATCATGCTCTTTCTTTTGTAAGAGAGCTCTGACTTTTTGGTTAGTTTTGAGAATTAAAAAAAAAAAAAAACTCAGAGTGAAAGAGTCATTTATTGGTCCACACTTCAAAAACAAGCTGCAATTTCTTTTGAGACCCTGTTGTTAAAGAGCCCTGGAGGCCTGCTGTTTTGTGAGGTCATCTGTCTTCTTTCAAAGACTGATGCTCCACATCTTCCATGATTGAGCAAGAAAGTGACAGCAGGCGTGTTGTAAATTTACAGGTCAAAAGAAGCTCAGTGGTGTAAATTACATTACTTTGAAGTCTACATCTATTGCTGATCCCTTCGGAAATCTAATTTTCCTCAGTCCTTTCCATCATACAAATATTATTTTCAGTGAAAATGGTGACATGGCTTTAGAGAATAGAAGTGTCCACAGTAGAAGTTTCAGTCCATTTTGTGTTGCTCTGATAGACTATCTGAGACTGGGGAATTTATAAAGCACAGAAATTTAGTCTCTTGGTTTTGGAGCTTGGAAGTTCAAGATCAACAGTCCGGTATCTGATGAGTCTTCTGCCAGTATCATCTTGTGATGGAAGAGCCAAATGAGGGCGAGAGAGCAAGAGGTGGAAGCACAGCCTCAGACCTTTAATGCTAGACATACATCCATTCATGTGTGTAGATCCTCATGACCTCTGTACTTCCCATGCGGCCCTACCTCCTAACCCTGCTGCATTGGGAACGAAACTTCTAACACAAGCCAGAGTGATAGAACACAACAAAGGAAAGAAATGTAACTATTCTGACTATGTGTTTAAAGAAGTTAGTTTTTGTTAGTACCACTGAATAATCAAGCTCAGATGAGTTTCTCCTATTTGCCTGCTGTGAACTGGGGTGGTGTTGATCTTCATGCCCATGTGCAATTTTCTGCCCTGCACTGTAGGCTCCACCTGTTAATGCTGTTTACTTCCTTTTGATGAAAAGAGTATGACAAATATGATGGAAAGTCACATTACAGATGGTTTCAAAAAGACCCTGCCTTCCATTTCATTTGTTCACTTTGATTCTTTCCCTTGCTGACTCTAATCCCAGTCAGTTACCATGTAATGAAACGGCCTATGAAGAGGCCCATGACAAAAAACCAAGGATGCCCTATGAATGACAGGTGCAAGAAATGAAGGCTACCAGCAGCCATGAGACTAATCTTGGAGAATCCTGTCCTTGTCAGGTCTTCAGCCTCCACTGATGTCCTGATTGCAGCCTGTAAAAGACCCTGAGCCACAGGACCCACCTAAACTGCATCCAGATACCTTACCCACAGAAATCAAGAGTGGGGATTAATATAATTATTATTTTTTTGCCGGTACTGGGGATCAAACTCAGGGCCTTGTGCTTGCAAGGCAAGCACTCTACCAACTGAGCTATCTCCCCAGCCCGAGAGGGGGATTATTTTAAGCCACTAAATTTTCTTGTAGTTTGATATATAGCAATGGATAACTAATGTCAAGCTAGGCCCTTTCTATTTTACTTTATGTATGTCACGCTCGCATAAATGAGAGTCCAGTAATCATATGCTGCATTCCGTTCACATCTAGGAATGATCGTATCACTCGTGGGCCAGGTGGGAAGTAGATTACCTCTCAAAAAGGAGTGCTGGTGGCAGTCCATGAACGGACTATTTATAGAGAGGTAGAAAGTATGATAGGAACCAAAAAGGACGGTGAAATACTCAGAAACTGGCCTTACTGAAAGTTGTCAGCAACCAAAGGATGGAAAGTGGTGTTGGTGCCCAGAGTGGGGCTGGTGCTGCGCACAGGGAGGCCCCCGTGGGAGCTCTACTTAGAATGCAGCCGCTGCCAGAAAAAAAGGACCAGTGGTGGGAGGGTGAGCGAAGGGAATCAATAAGCTGATCTCTCTTTCTTCCTGATTTTAGGTCTTCTCTCCACTTACTGCCCAAATGGCTAGAAGCCAGAGGGTTAGCTATGCTGGAGTCTGCAGACCAGTTCAGGGAAGGGTGGGATATGTTCTCTACAGGACATGAAGAGAGACTAAACTGAACCAGTGATTTGCAAAGGTGGAGAGTCAAGGCAGCCTGACAATAGATGGTAGTGGTGAAGAGTGGGTTGAGTGAATTTAGGGGAAAGTTGGATATATGGCCTCTTCATCCTGGATACAGACCACCCTACATTTCTGTCCACTTTTGAAGTTTGCTACATTGTATATAGAGTTGGCCAAAGGACACCAAAGTACTCAGACCTCTTTCAAATCTGACTCCCAGAAACCTTGACTACACTGCTTTATGTCCTTTCTTTACTTGTCACTATCTTGGGAGAATAATATTGTAGATGGTAGAGCTTCTCCTAGAGGCGTGGTCCCTGGATGATGGTGTAAAGCAAAGATGACAATCAAAACCACTCAGAACTATTAAGAAAGCATGAAACAAATTATTTTGTTCAAGACATGGTTTTCAATACTTCTTTCCTCCTGCATCCTAGCCAATTTTTTTCTAATTCGAGGAGAAAGGGATTAAACCATACTAACAGGGCTTCTTCTGTATCACAAAAGTCACTGGCCACTTTGCCTTCAAGGAAGGCTGTCTCCTATCTAAATTGACTTAATAATAGCTAAATCAGTCTAAGATTGTAAAGATCCAATAAAGACCCTTTAGTTTAAAATGACCAAACAAATAAAAATCCCCAGGGTGGTTGATTGTGCTGTTCCAGAATAGATAAAATATTATCTTCAGTCCCACACAAGCTTCAATTTTGTCTTTAACACTTCTCTCACTGAGAAGTAGGGTATATGATGTTCCTTTTTCTTAAATCTGGAATGCTTATGACTATAATAAAGTGATGTTCTGTGGCTGCCAAAGCTAGGCTATTAAGGCAGTGCTGCTTCTGCCTCCCTTTCTTGGGGCGCTCCCTCTTCTGTGAGAAAACAGGCTGAAAGAAACTGCCCAGCTGCAAGCATGGGCTGGTTCCCCTGGAGGGCAGGCAGGAAGACTCAGAAGGCAGAGTCCAGAGGGCAGAACCAGGAGCTTAGAGGAAAGAGCAAGAGCCTTAGAAAACAACCCTCAGGCAGAAGGTCTTAGTTTTAACTGAGAAACATGCTGGATTTCAAATTTGCTATGGAGCAATGCTTCCTGTGTGTTTCCTGGCTCCACTATTATGTGAATAATAGTGTTCGTAGCTCTTATTCTTTGAATCTCCCACTCTTGTATTTTGGTTGTGTGTTGGGCAGATAACTTGAATTTATAAGCTTTCAGACTGAGAGAAGTGGTAATGTAGAAGATGCATGAAATAATCTTATATGAAGAATTCTATGTGCTTTTGAACCCATTTACATAAAAAGATGCTTAACTAGAGGCTGATAGTATAAATGGTTTAGATTTGAGGATTTTGATGGACATCAGACATATTTTGCAGGTGAAAACTATGTGAATTTTTGGGGGTCAGAATGCAGATAGCAGGAATTATATTTCCCCAAAATATATTCAAAAATATTCATCTGTCACACACTTTTCTTTTAAGATGTCCTTAACACTGTTCCCACTGAGAGGTGGGGATACTGTGGTCTCCACCAGGCATTTGGATGCATTTGTGATTACAGCTGCTACTTCCGAGTCAGCTTAAAGGCAAGAAAAATCTACCTTGTCATCTTGAGATTGTTGCTCTTGAAAACCAAGGAAAATTGCTCTAGCCAAGATCTGCACATACTGCCTGTGTTACCTGTTGCATATATGAGATAATAAGTATTTATATGATTTCATCTTCCATTTGTTTTGTTACTTCTAGCCTTGAGTTTCTTAGCTGAAACACCAGACATTGTGAAGCAAAACATAAGAACAAAAATAACAATTAAAAACTGTCATAGTCCCAGCTTTGCCCTGCACATTCTAAATGCCTGACCAACACAATCTGTGAACATAATGAAATTGTTGTTTGCATCACTGAATTTTGGGAATTTTGTTTTGCAACCATAGAAATTGAAGCCGCTTGCTTTCATTCATAGTTCATTCTATAACAGACTGATTTTTGAGGAGTTTGAAAGACTGTAGAAAGGTCAGCAACTTTACAATCCTTTGTTTGTTCCTTAGCCATCTGTCTACTAATTCTGGATTATTGGATGATTCATCACCAAGATCATCAACCTAATTACTTTGATACTTTACTGATTCATTGACCAAGCAATTTGGGGTGATTGCCTGATTGCCACAAACATGTTTGCCTTGAGTTTATAAAATATATGGCATAATAATAAAAACACTACTCATACATCTACTGCATTATCATTCATATCAACATGTGTATATGTGTATATGCCAGTATATGTGTGTGTGTGTGTGTGTGTGTGTGTATGGGCATATTCACATATACACAGATGAGAGAGAGAAAGTTCATTCATTAAGATGTGAAAGATACATCATAGATGATCACTTTTAGTTAAAAAGAAATGCTGGGTAGCCAGAAGACCTTCACTTAGTTTGTAGCTCTGCTATTTACTAGCTGCATGTAATTGAATATGTGTTGAAACTCTATTAACTTTAATTTTCTTTTGTAAGGCTATGAAACAGGGTCAGTTCAAGATTTAAAATGGGGTTGAATGAAAAAATTCTTTATAATATCTAATGACAAAACATCCAAGAAAAGTACCTGGCTCAATTTCACAGTACTTGGAATTTTATGTTCAATGTATGGAAATGCATTCTGTCAAAGTAACCTATTTTTAGAATTGTTAGTCTTAGGAATTAGTGAGTTCTTTGTTCCCAAGGATTTTCAAGGGCAGACAGAAATGCCAAATATTAGATGGAAGGGATAAACTCTTTTTTGTTGTTGTTGACTTTCCCAATTATGAGATTTACTTTCTTTTTAATATCATGCCGCTTAAAAGAATGAGGATTCACCCTAACGAGAAATTCTTTTATATAAATAATGCTGTGTTATCTTTAAGAGCCCCCAGATAGGCTTCTTCTTGTGCAAAACACAGTAAACCAAGAGAGACCCATCAGCACTGGGCAAGGGGAGTCCTGGACTCCACATGCATGGGATATTTGTCTCTTACCTCCGATTGAAAGAAAGATGTTTACGACTCTAAGAGATGTATGCAACTGTGCATTAAATCAGCTATATAAATTATGAGCCACATCTCATTTTTCTACTTGTTCTGTGACCATGTATCATATGTTTTCAAGGTAGTAAATAAAAATAAAGAATGATACATACCTTTTCATGAATAGATGTTTGCTATTGTATCACTGTTTTCCTATTTCCAGAACAATACTCCTATGGTTCGTTTTTTGCTTCTCTTTTGTAGACTAGGAACTTCTCTTCCTACCTTACAGGTACTTCCTGTTGGTTAGAGCATCACTCCATGTTTTTGCTTTCTTGTGAGCTCTGTGCATTTCAAGGACTGGTGGCATATGGAGCAAAGTCCATTCAGGTGTTATCCCAGGGACGAAACTGAAGTTGCTACATCAAACCTGCAATTGAATATGGATGATTAATCGTAAGGCATAAGTTTTAGTGCGGTCAAGGTATAGGAGGTAATCAAATGTAAAAAGTTCAACTGTGTCTGTTACACTTAGGCTTTTTTTCTCCATTCCAAATTCTAGTAGTGTTCAGTGTCTGGGCATAATAAGACATGCTTCATTTGATTGCCTTCTCTAGTGGGAGATTCTACTTGAGTTGAAGTTAATTTAACTTACAATATTTGAAAGTTCTGTTGAAATTGTACATGAGGGATCTATTTTCAGGAATACTGAAAGAATCTCCCAGGAAGGTGTCTCATACTCAAGGAAGACAGATTCAAGATCAAGATACGTAGGCTTTCTTGGGACATCAAGAGGAACCGATAATACTTACTACAATGTTAGCTGGAAACCCATTTCTAACTGACTTGAGGAAATAAGAGCATTTACTGAAAGATCTGAATATCTGATTTTAGGTCTGGATTGAGCTGAGAATCAAAGAATATCATTAGCATGTATTTTATCTCAACTTCTGAGTTCTGTTTTTACTCCCTCCCCACCCCATACCAGGGATTGAACCCAGCAATGTTTAATTCTGAGCCACATCTCCAGGTCATTTTTAAAATTTTTATTCTGAGACAGGGTCTTGCTAAGTTTCTTAGAATCTCACTAAGTTACTGAGGCTGGCTTTGAACTTGTGATCCTCCTGTCTCAGTCTCCCATGCCACTCATAAATCAACTATAATAGGTCTTTCCATGATCATTGTTGAACACTAGGGAAATTTTTCCTACTTGACCTCTCCTATGATTCTTGACAGTTGATGATTATCAACTTCTTAAAAAATTCCTTTTGTGTTTTCATGAGACCTAACTCTCTTTTCACCTACCTCTCTGTTCCTTCTTACTCTGTTGTGTTGGCTTCTCCTCTTCTGTTACAACCATAAAAGTCGGAATGGCTCAAGTCAAATCCCCGAGCCCTCTCTTTTCTTCTCCATATTTCCCTGATTGATGTTATTTACTTATATGCTCTGACAGGCTGCCTCTAAGATGGCCCCCAGTAATTCTGCATTTTGATATTCATACGCTTGTGTAATCCTCTATCTTTGACTGTGGTCTGGACTTGGTAGTAGGTTTTCAACAAATAGTATGTTAAAATTGATGTGATGCCATGTACAAGATTATTTTACAAAAACACTGGCTACTTTCTCAGGTATGTAATTACTCAGATTTGTTCACCCTGAGGGAAGCCAAGGATCTGTTATGTATGTGTTAAGGAACTGAAGGATCATTTAGTCCAACAACCTAGGAGCAACTGAGTCTTGCCAAAAAACCACACAAGTCACCTTGAAGATGAATCTTCCCCTAGTTGAGATTTCAAATGAGATCACAAACCTGCACAACAATTTGACTGGAACCTTGTAAGAAATTATAAATTAGAGGTAGAGACCTCATCAATAGCATCTGTGAAATAATAAGCACTTGTTTAACCTTCTATGTTTGGGTTACTTTATCATTTAGCAATTGATAACTACTAGTTAGTTCTCCATAAACAGAGGTTCTGCATCCATAAATTCAACCAACCAGAGATAGAAAATGCTAGGGAAAAAAAATTCTGTTTGTATTGAACATGTATAGACATTGTTCTTGTCATTATTCACTAAACAATGCATCATAACAAGTATTTACTTAGCATTTATATTTTATTAGGTATTATAAGCAACCTAGAGATAATTTAAAATTATGCCATGGAAATGCTATGCCATTATTATGTAAGGGACTTGAGCATCTGTGGACTTTGGTATAAGCAAGATGTCCTGGAAATAATTATGGATACTGAGGGATAACTCTATGATGACTTCAAATATTACTTACATTGCTAATGATTTTGAAATCTAACACCTCCCCTCAGAAGTTGAAACTTTAATACTTAATGCTTTTTTATATTTATATTGAACTTTATCATGACTAAAATAGAACTTCTTTTTAAAAATTACCCTAGGTCAGTAAAGGACACTAATATCTCCCCACTTGCAAATAAAAAAAAAAAATCTATCTATCTATTTATCTATCTATCTATCTATCTATCTATCTATATATATATATAATGTTATTCTTTTTTTTTTCTCCAAAGCATATTTTAAATTTCACATGCTTCCCTCCATGTCCTTCATCTAAACTTTCTTCATCTCTCAGTTAGACTTATTTGTGCATTGGAGTTGATCGGTACCAACTTGGGAGCGCTGATAGTTAAATTTTTAGGAATTTGGTGAACTGGTTGTTAAACCTTTGGTAACTAAAACTAGGTGGTATTTGTTGTAGAAATTGGCAAGTGTACAAATCTTCCTTTTCCCTTCCCTTAGCAGGTTGTTAAAATTTTTCCAGGATACCCCCTCGCTCAACTAGATTCTCAACAGGCTGTGCTGTTTTTGAACTCTCTCTCAACTTAGTTTATTACCGTTGTAATAGTCATGGTGGAGATTTTGAAAAATTAGATTATGTGATTCCACTGCTTAAACTCCTCAATGTCTTCCCATCTTACTTTGTTGTGGCATTGCTCAGCTTGCCCCTGTGGTTTCTAGCGTGTCCTCATGAATTCCAGTTTGTCCTTTCTCATCCCTCCTTTATGCCCATGTTTTTCTTCCCAAATGCCTGCCTGATGATCTCAGGATCAGAGCCAGACAAAGAAGCAACAGCCAAGCTGTTTAACCAGTTCCCGCAATTGTAATAACCTCCCCTTTTCTCTATCATTCTCTGTGGTTCAGCTTCTCTAATTGAACCCTCACTAATGCAACTGAGAATGAAAACCAAACTTCTTGCTTGCTTACCAACTGCAATTCAACTGCCTGCTCATCCATTTCTGACCTTGAAACAGGCCTCTCTCTCCCTGGTCCCCTACTGTTGCCATACTGGCTGCCTTTCTGTTCTGGAACACGTAATTCTCACTACTTTAGGGTTTCTGTGTAGTTCCTCCCTCGCTTGACCTGTCTGGCTCTTTTCTTTTCCTTGCATTTTGAGAGCAAATATCATCTTTCAAGGAGAGCTTCGCAGATAACCCAATTTTCCATCTGAACTCAAACCTATCGTAATTCTTTTTTTTTTTTTTTTTTGCAAAGTCCTGGTCACTTGATATTTTCATTCATATATTGATTGTTTATTATCTTCCTTCTCTCAGTAAAATCTAAAGACTTATGAAGCATAGATTTTTCTGGCTTGGTTGATATTGGATGCTGAATAAATATTTGTTAAATTGTGTTAATACCTTCTGCATTGTTATTTACATCTTACACATAGCAGAGAGAAGATAATTTCTGATGATCAGAATTCCTGTTAGGAGAGCACATATTTCTTAGTAAAAATGGCTTGATGGGTACTTGGAACCAAAGTGGGTAAAGAGAGCATTGAATGAAGGGAGTTCAGATAAAAGAAAAATCCTATTATGTTTTGCTTTGCACTCTGAGATTCTTTCATGTTTCTTCCTTAAAGATTGCTAGCTTGTTTAAATCGATGGAAGATAATTTTCCTCCTAACTTAGAGTTTGCTATATTGCATGTTATATTTTTGTTAACTTAGAAGGAAAACAGAAGTTGGCCAGAGTCAGAGAGAATTAGAGGAACTTAGGTCTTGAGAGTATTAAAAATTATAGACATCAATTTCTATCCTTACACAGGCAGAATCTGGGAACATTGAGGGAATATTAGTTAATTTTCTCATGGAAGGGAGGTCCCAATTAATACCTTCATCTCAGAAGTCTGGAAGGTACCTTAGCCTAATAGTTAAGAGCACTGGCTTTGGGTCAAAATTTGAATTAATATTTTCTCCAATACTTACTTATTAATTTCTTTACATTCTCTTTGCCTCATTTCCTCATCTGGAGTTGAGGGCTAATGATAGTATCTATTTCATAGATTTACTGTGATGACTAAATGAAAATATTTAAAGCACTTAGAATAGTACCCAATACATAATCATCATTCATTGTGTTAGTTCATTTTAATCTGAATTAACATGAGTGACTTTTCTCTCCAGAATTCAAAGTTAAATATTATACATTATATGTCTGTGTTCTGTGTACTTAATCTGGTTATATTTCTATAATAACAAGACAAAAACTGCTTATTAAATTATGTTTTCCAATTGGCTTTACTGGCATTAATATTTGTAATTAGTAATGTCCACAAACATTTTTCACATGTATCATGAGAAAGTATTCTATGCATTTGATAAAATTAGATGCATAAAGAATTTGCACTGTAAAAATTCCTTTTGGTATTATTTACTCAATGAATCTATTTCAAAAAAATTTTAAACATGTTTAAAAGATTGATAATAATTGTTTGTGTTACCAAATTCACAAGCTGTAAAAGATTTTACAGTGATATATATGCTTGCTTCCCATACTAGTTGCCTAAGTCATAATTTCTTCCTTCTGACTAGGCAACTATGGTTACCATCTGGAGATATCCTGTAGCTCCTAAGGGTCTTCAGTGAATGTGAGACATAAATAGCTTCTCTGACTCAAACAATGGCCAGTACATTTTAGAGATGCAATATCATGTCTACACATCTCCTGATGACTCCTGACAAGGAGAAATAACCAGTAAAGACACCAGAAGACTTTCTCTGCCCACAGAAAAATTTAAAAAATAAAAACATCAAAAAACTCCCAACAATAAAGAACAATGAAATACCACCTTAAGCCTATTATAATGGCAAATGTTAAAAAAATACTGGCAAGGAAATGGAGAAATTAGAACCTTTGTGTTCTGCTGGTGGGAATATTAAATGGTACAGCCCCTATGGAAAAGGGTATACTATGGAAAAGGCACCTCAAAAAATTAACAATAAAATTACCATATGGTCCTCCAATTTCAGGGTCTAGAAAAAATATCTGCACACTGATATTCATGGCAGCATTATTCACAATAACTAAAAGATAGAAGCAACATTCTAGATAAACTTTTCAGTTAAGTGATTGAAAAGAATATCTGTAAGATCTCATAGAAACCTGGGGTATATTCCATTTACATGGTAATAATTATGCATTGCCATTTAATTATTTTTGAGCAATATAAATTATGACATGTGAAGTGGTACTATTACAGAGTAAATTCAAAATATAAGCTAATTATAAGGTGCTAGAAAATTTTTCCTATGGGAGTGTCTATTTATTTGGGTATGGTAACTTCATTACATCATCTGGATTGTTTTCTATAAGTATTTTTTAATAGAAAACTTACTCATTTAAATGGGAATTTTTGATGCTTTAATTTTTTTCCTGAAAATAAAAGAATTACATACTTCTTATAAAAATTTTGGAAAGTACTGAAAAATATTACTGGCAAATTCATCACCCATTAGTTGCCTTATCTTCAAAGATTTTAATTCCTGTGTGTTCTGTGTGTGTATGTAATTAAAAATGAGACCATTCTATATATGTTATGATGTTTTTTGCTCTTTGTTATTTAACAGTCTATTGTGGGGATGTGAATATATATGTAACAAGAATATACCTGAGTTAAATGCACATGTACACACCTGATGGGCAAATTTTTAAAAACACCATTTTTTAATGACTGCCTGAGATATTGTTTCACTTGATGTATGATAGCCTAGATTTTGGAATTCAATTCACTATGTACTACCTGTATGATTTTGGGAAAGTTATATCATTCCTAGAAATAATAAAGGTTCACCTTTCCTGAACGTTTGCTATTTGCTGGCCTGTTGCAAGTGCTTCACATATTGAAAACATCTTCTTTTGACATATGCAAAATATGAGGCACACAGAGATTAGTAATTGCTTAGTTTAGAGTTAGAAAGTGGTGAAACCAGGATTAAAATTCAGGTAGTTGACCTCCATAGCTGGTGTTCCTCATCAGATTATACTGCCTCATAGTATTAAACAGCATAATTTTCAGAGGGTGAATATAAGGATTGAATGAGAGAATTCACAAAGTACAAAAAAATCAGATAGTGTTTTTTTTCAATGACTTGCTCTCTTAAAAAGTTAATTATGATAAAATACACATGACACAAATTTTATTCTTATTTTTTCAGTGGTTATATTCAGTGGCATTAATATGTTCATACTGTTGGGCAATGATTACCATTATACAACTTCAGAAATCTTTTTCTCTTGAAAAACTGAAATTTTATATCCAATACATTTTGTTAAGTTCTACAGTAATTCTCTATTATTCCTTTCTCTGAGTATGTTGCCTTTATATTAATCTGCTTGTTTATTTTTTGGTGGTTGAGTTGTTGGAGTTCTTTATATATTCTGGACCTTAATGCTAATCAGATATATAATAGGTAAATATTTTCTCCCATTCCATGTAATGCCTATGATTCACAGAAGTTTTAATTTTGATGTAGTCTGATCTATTTTTCTTTTGTTCCCTACGCTTTTAGTGTCCTATCCAAGAAATTATGTCAAATATAATTTTTAAAAAATTTATTTTTGTTGTAAACAAATGGGATACATGTTGTTTCTGTTTGTACATGGAGTAAGAGCATACCATTTGCATAATCATACATTTACATAGGGTAATGATGTTTGATTCATTCTGTTGTATTTTCCTTCCTCCTCACCCCTCCCATCCCTCTTTTCCCTCTATACAGTCCTTCCTTCCTCCATTCTTGCCCCCCGCCCACCCCCCATTATGTGTCATCATTCGCTTATCAGAGAGATCATTCGTCTTTTGATTTTTTGAGATTGGCTTATCTCACTTAGCATGATATTCTCCAATTTCATCCATTTGCCTGCAAATGCCATAATTTTATTATTCTTTATAGTTGAGTAATATTCCACTGTATATATATACCACAGTTTCTTTATCCATTCATCAATTGAAGGACATCTAGGTTGGTTCCACAGTCTGGCTATTGTGAATTGAGCAGCTATGAACATTGATGTGGCTGTATCACTGTAGTATGCTGATTTTAAGTCCTTTGGTATAGGCCAAGGAGTGGGATAGCTGGGTCAAATGGTGGTTCCATTCCAAGTTTTCTAAGGAATCTCCACACTGCTTTCCAGAGTGGCTGCACTAATTTGCATCCCCACCAGCAATATATGAGTGTACCTTCTTCCCCACATCCTCTCCAACACCTACTGTTGCTTGTATTCTTGATAATCGCCATTCTAATTGGGGTGAGATGGAATCTTAGGGTGGTTTTGATTTGCATTTCTCTTATTACTGGAGATGTTGAACATTTCTCCATATGTTTGTTGATTGCTTGTAGATCTTCTTCTGTGAAGCATCTGTTCATATCCTTAACCCATTTTTTGATTGGGTTATTTGTATTCTTGGTGTAGAGTTTTTTGAGTTCTTTATAGATTTCTGGAAATTAGTGCTCTATCTGAAATATGAGTGGCAAAGATATTCTCCCACTCTGTAGGCTCTCTCTTTGCATTGCTGATAGTTTCCTTTGCTGAGAGAAAGTTTTTTAGTTTGAGTCTATCCCAGTTATTGATTCTTGCTTTTATTTCTTATGCTATGGGAGTCCTGTTGAGGAAGTCTGGTCCTAAGTCAACAAGTTGAAGATTTGGACCTACTTTTTCTTCTATAAGATGCAGGGTCTCTGGTCTGATTTCAAGGTCCTTGATCCATTGTGAGGTGATTTTTGTGCAGGGTGAGAGATAGGGGTTTAGTTTCATTTGTTGCATATGAATTTCCAGTTTTCCCAGCACCATTTGTTGAAGAGGCTGTCTTTTCTCCATTGCAAATTTTTGGTCTCTTTGTCTAGTATGAGAAAATTGTATTTATTTGGGTTTGCGTCCGAGTCCTCTATTCTGTACCATTGATCTACCTGTCTATTTTTGGTGCCAGTACCACGCTGTTTTTGTTTGTCAAATATAATTTTAGGAGTTTTTCTCCTAAGAATTTTATACTTTAAGCTCTTATATTTAAATCACTGATATATATATATATGTATATATATAATTAATTTTTGCACCTAATATAAAGTAAATATCTAACCTTTTTTTTGCATTTACAAATGCAATTGTTTTCTTAATTTGTTTTTTAGGATTGTTTTTTAGTATTATAGTAATGCAACTGATTTTTGTGTGTTTATTTTGTGTCTATAATTTTCTTGAAATTGCTTGTTAATAATTTTAATGATTTTTATACATGTACAAAATCTTTAAAATTTTTTCAATTTTTAAGATATTAAAAATAAATTTATAAAATAAATTTTAAAACATTTATAAAATAATTTTTTATTATTATAAATAATGTTGAAAAGGGTTACTGTAAATCTATCTCTCACTATATATCTTTAGGACAAATTTCTAGAGGTAAAATTAGTTGAGCACATGGTCTGAACATTTTTGTGTTTGTTGACATCTAATGCTAACTAGCTTTGAAAGTTTGTTAAAAGATAATTCTCTGAAAAAATGTACAATCATGCAGATATAAAATGAATACCTGTTTAAGAACTTATTTTCCTTTGAAGATGTAAAGGAATCAGGAAAATGTTGTAGCCAATTCAAAAGTAAAGTTGAAACAGCAAAAATCAATATGGCATAAAGGGATGCTGAGGCAACAGCAAAGGAGACAACACTGGTTCTTTATGGTGAAGGGGTGGTGAAGTCTCCAATAACCAGCAGCATGCTTTTACATATGTTAGTTACCTACACTACTTTGCATCAAGACAGTGAATAGGTCCAGAGTATGATAATCCAGAGAAATGTGATAGGATGCAGTTTTTTCCGAAACACAAAAAGTATTTCCAGTAAATTAACCAGAAAACCTGAGCATGATGATTTTCAAAGAAAAGAAGCTTCAAATAGAAATTAAATTCTGAAACTGTTGCACGTCATTAGCATCTCACTTTCTAAAAGGTAACAAGGTGCATGAATATAGGGACAACTAATCTTGTATAGCACTAAACACTTGTTCATAGCTCAGGGGCTCAGAAAGATTTAAGATAAAATTAAATACAATAAGTCACAGATACCAAATATCCATTTGCAACAAGAGTTTAAAAAAGCACAATGCCAATTTTATTACTTTTAGCATTATCTTCACATAATTAGGATCCATTTCCCTTTGAGATTATAATTTATTCTTAAGTTTGCTCACTGAAGAATGAGGCAAAGAATATCAAATGTTTAATGTATGAAAATCCTTGGGAATCTGTATTAAGAAATGTCTGTAACCAAGCCATTTCTATTCCTGTGTACTTCTATGGTATATTCTAAATTTGTTAAAGGAGTAGTGTTTTCCCTATTTAAAAAATTTTTTTGTTTCCTAGTTTTAAATTGTATGGATTGTTTAAATTATTTGGATTGTTCTCTTTTTTTAGTTAAAAAGTGGTTACCATATTTCTGTGCAGAATTATTTAAGCATCCAATTAGTCCACATTTATGAAAGAACACACAGAAATGATGATTGAAAAGAGATGAGAAAGATTTTAATATGATATTTTTCAGTTCTTTTTATAAACTTCTTTTGCCTTCCCCAGACAAGAGCTTACCCAGCCTGTCCTCCTTTCCCCAAGATCACTCAAATAGTAATGAAGGAATGATGGCTTTCTCTTTATCACCTTCAGACAGGAACAGTAGAGAGCCAACAAAGAATTAAGGTCTTGACTTCTGATCTCTTAGGATTACTAGAAAGCTCTGGAAAAACCCTTAACCAAGAGCCATGGCACGCAGCTGAATGGAGATGCCACTATCTGCTGGGAGACGATGTGCTTGTTATTCTGGTTTTAATTCCAAAATCTTTACTTTTCACTCTAAGCACAAAATCCTACAGAATACAGAGCCTTAAAATATATTCTATAAACCTTAGAATGGAAAAAATTTTGAGGATATATAGTCCCTTCCCTCTTTCCATGCAAAAGCAATAAAAGGAATTAGTGGAAAAAAATCTTGTGTCCCATTTCCTGTGCTAAATTCTGGAGAGAAATTGCCTGACAGAAAATACAATTATAATGCCTGAGAAGTGGGGACCAATATCAGCATACAGAATTGTGGTCTGGCTAGCTTTGGGTGTGCCTTGGTCAAGAGGAAGCCCCTTGTAGAGAAGGCCAGAGTCTGGCATGTCTGACAGCGGCATTCCAGAGTCCCACTACATGACCCACTGCAACCTCTAGGAGGAGCTAGGACAGATGGATGTCTAGAAGAGAGACCCTGTGATGTGTTTGTTCCTGACAATAGCAGGTTATGGGAATATAGTGAATGAAATTAATTTCAACTGAGTTAGATGACACAGCCCAGCAGAGTGATAAAGAACAACTGGACAGAAATGGCAGAAAATCATTGTGGGTTAAATGCAGAGATATTGTATAAACAAATGAACAATGGCCAGCTCATACATAAAAATAACCCTCTGACCTACAACCTTTGGATAGTCATTCAATGAAGACAAACCACAATCTTCAGCAGACAGTCAAAAAAGGCTAGGATTTGGGTCAATAACTATAAGTTTCTTGAATTTTCACACTGACTCCCTCCCTATTTCCAGCTTAAGAGGGAGTCAAATAAGCTTCCCTAAGTAATCAAATACAATTCTCTGTCAGCAACATCAAGACAGGGCACACTGAAATCTTCCCTTTTCCCTACCAACAGACTTTCTGACTCTTCTGCCTGCTTTCAAGCCTCAGCCAAGAATAGACAATCATGTCTGACTCCCTTGCGAGCTCTGAATTAATAGCCTTTGCTGGTTTCTAGCTGGGTACTCTTTATTTCTACAATATACATTCCTCTCGTGAGGGCACAAAATTATATATACTCTTCCCGAGTCTAGATGCCACCTGAGGATAAAACAAGAAGTGGCAGGAGAACCCTAAATTGACTGAGGGTCAACCTACAGTAACTGAGTTTTAAACCAAATAAGACTGAGTTTTTGCAGGTGTAAGATTAAATTTTCTTACTCCAGGCAGAAAAGGGAAGTTGTGAACTAAGTTTAGATAAACAAACAATTTTATATTTGCTTTTTTTTTTATTGTTCCAGTGCTACAAATTACATGATGCCATAAAGTAATATGCTGGGTAAAATGTTTATTACATGGATACTATTGCCTTTGTCACTTATTTATGTCAATAAAGAAGATTTAGCATTCATTTTTAATTTATCTATGCACTCATCAAAATTTATTGAGATTTTAGTATCTTCTGGATACCACAGGTATAGAGAAGAATGAAAACACCATATGCGCTTGCAGCCCCAGTGGGAACACAGCCATCTCTCACTACCCATGTGACACAGGAAATAGGCTAATGTCATTATTTTTGTCAGAAGTTGCTTCCTTTAGACCTCATGCCTATTAGAGGAGAGGGCTGTGCTCTAATGCCCAAGTCTTAAATTCCTAGGCAAATCCTGTATTTAAAACTTTTAGAAAACTAATATTTTTCTCATGATACTATCTCAGAAGTTACTAATGCATCAAGGTATCTAAAACTTCAGGTTCCAGATCTCTTGTCTGAATAACTCAGCACTTAAGTTGTCAGTCAATTCAGCTCACAATCTCTTTGAAAATGAATTTGAGATGAAAAGCAATTTAAGGAGTTCTTTTCAAACCTACTGTATTTAATCAACTACCGCAGTCCAAAATAATTAGGAAACAGATATGTAATTTACATAAAAGCTGCTAAAGCAGATGTTTTTTAAAGTGCAATTTACTTCTTATAGAGCAATGAGAAATTTAAATTGAAGACTTGGAGAATGTGTTCCTTTTCACTCCAACCCATGCTTGCTTGATCAGGTGTTGTAGATTGCCTTTCTCTTAAAGCGCTTTTATTTTCTCCTTGAATAGCTTCATGTCTTTAAATGTGTTTCACCTGTTTGAACACCTAATGCTTGCCAGACCCTGTAACCCTTGCTCAAGGAGCTTACAGATATATAGGGGAGAGAAAAAAAGTAGTGGTCCTATTTAGATCTTAAATTTTTTTCTAATTAGTTCATATTTCACTAGGTATGAATTTTGATGCTATTGTAAAAAGTTGTTGCATTATAAATTACATTTTTATTGTTGATATATGCAAATGACAATTGATTATTTTGTATTGACCTATTATATAATAACCTTGCCATATTCCCTTATTAATTCTGTAGTTTCTTTTGACATAGAGCATGTAAAAATCATGTCACCTGTGAATATGATAGTTTATTTTTTCTTTTCTGATACTTATGCCTTTTATGTCTTTTTATTATCTCATTGTGTTAGTTTGTAGTTTAGTGCAACACTGAGTAGAAATTGTAATTTTTCATGGGCTTAAGAATGTTTTTTTTCTGTAATCCTTTTTATGGTATTATTTATTAGATTAAGAACAATTTGTTCTTTTCCTATGTTTGGAATAGTCCAGATATTTTAAGTAACAGGAGCTGTAATAATGTGCGTACAAAATATTATACATGAGTTATGTTGTGGTTATGAACTTGTTGGAGGTCCTGGAGGAGGTCATTTCAGAGGCTAACACTGGATCCATTGATTTCAGGAACTTATTTCCACATCTATAGTGCAGGGATCAGGAAACTGCTGCTGGATTGCCTCATAATACTCATGTCTCCACTGCCTTACTTTCTGGGAGAACTGGTGTTGGGATGAAACTTCCACCTCACATAAGCTTTCCAAATGTCCCCTGAGTGCTTCTAATTGGCAGAAGCAAATCCACAGCTGCAAATAGAAGTGAAATGCGAGATTTTGTAGTATAGAAGACAAGAGGATAGGGGTATAAAAACATCAGGGGCTTGTGGATGATACTTGATTCTCAACATCTATTCATTTATGCTTTACCCATTCTAAATCTTTCAAATAGTAAAAACCATGATCAAATGCTCCTGATGAACACAACACAGTTTTCCCTTGTATGAAGTTAGATGAACTCCTTTTCTGCATCAAGACCCTGGCTCTGTCTTTCTATCCCTGAATAGGTAATGTTCATTTATTCTTGTAGTTTATTTATTGTCCTAACTTATTATCTTTAATAGAAGTAGACAGTCATAAAGTTAACCACTCCACTATCAACTTACAGTTGTATATTAGTTATGATGTGTATGGAGATGGAAAATGAAAACTTAGGTGCTTAACCTCTATCTCCATTTTTACTACTGTTCATGACATCAGAGTTTTGTTCTTTTACCTCCTTTTACTACAGCTCATTCCAGCTACCATTCATCATTAGCCAGTATCTTAGATAGTTTAGTTTACTTCCTTGGTGTGGGGATGCATTTTCATATTCCTTAAGGATCTGACTCCTTCTTGATTTATTTTGGATTATAGTAGCCTCCTGTAAATGTTTAATACTGAATGTGGCAAACTTAGGAAGCTTCAGGTATCAACTGTGCTTCTTCCACTTTTGATTTTGTGCAGTAACATTATTTCCTTATGATATTCAGAAACAAACTCACCTGGTATTTCGTTGTTTTTTTTTTTTTTTTTTTTTTTTTTTTCCGGTAGTTGGTTTCTTGACATGAGGATCCAAAAATGATCAGGCAGCTATCTGAATTTCCAGTTCAGGGGAATAATTACTCTGGCACTAGGAGGTCATTGGATTTCTAACACCCTACAACTAGCCAACATGTGTCCTATGGACAGGAAATAAAATTATTGGACTTAATTATAATGATAGTACCCTCATCTCCATCTCTTGATTTTAAGTTCCATGTGATCTTTCTTCTTTTTCCTAGGTACTAGGGTTGAACCCAGGGGGCTACTTAACCATGGAGCTATGTACCCAGCTTTTCAAATGTTTTTCGTTTTGAGATAAGGGCATAAGTTGCTTAGGGCCTCACTAAGTTGCTGGGGCTGGCTTTGAACTTGTGATCCTTCTGCCTCAGCCTACTGAACTGCTAGGATTACAGTTGTGTGCCATCACACTTGGCTCCGTGTGTTCTTTATAAGTCAGTAATCCCATAATAAATTGATAACTGGTTCAAAGAAAGTAGCAACATCTAGGAAAACACCCAACAGGGATGAACTGTCAAAAAGATCTTGAGGTCTACCTGAGCAGGTAGACTGCCACCTAAATCTTTGGGACAACAGTCTGCTGGCATATTTATGATGTTTAATAAGTCCCCTAGTCTGAGGCAGTATTTTGTAGAATATCATAAAAATGAAGAAAGCATTCATTCAGTCCTCCACTGTGGATGGTGGTGAAAGCATGGCAGGTGGGCTAAAGAAATGCATACCTAGAATCAATCAATGCAATTTACAATAAGGAAAAATTGCCATGTCCTCTGTAAGTTTTTTTTTTTCAGTTTTTCTCCAAATCCTGCAATGTATCTCCTTTCCAATGATGTCTAAGTTATCTCCTGATCATTAGATCCCACAAGCATGACCTTACCAATGTATCTGAATAATAAGATATTGGTCTCTGAGGATGATATTATATTAAAAATTGAGAGAGCTCATGCAGTCTTGAAGTAGGACATTGGAAATGACCTGTTGTTCTTGTCAGATGAAAGTAATTGATTCTGATATTCTATGTATTGAGATACAGGAAAAGAAAGTTTTTTTTTTTTTTCTGATATTGCATTAGCTTCCCATCACTGAAACAAAATACTTGATATAAACAACTTAAAGGAGGAAAGATTTATTTGTGTTCATGGTTTAAAAATATTCAGTCCAGGTTTCTTGGCCCTTCTGACTTTGGGTCTGTGGTGGGTCAGGCATCATCATAGAGAGCGCATGACAGAAGAAACTGCTTACATCAAGGAGTTAGGAAGAAAAAAAACAAACAAACAAAAGAAAAGAAGGAGTAATGATCTCAATTTCCCCTTTAAGGGCATAACTTTCCTTCATTTTACTAGACCCTGTTCCTAAAACTTCACTACCTCCCAATTGTACCACAGGCTAGTGACCAGGTCTTTAGCATATGGGCCTTTGTGAGACATTTAAGATCCAAACCATAACAGATATGTAATGAAATGCCAGGCTCCAGGGACTGTTTTGAATAAAAAAGATTATACATGGAATAGCAATGGCTACTATTAAAGTCACAGGATGTTTGTGAAAGTTGGTTGCAATTCTCCAAAATATGTCTATCTGCTGATGGACCAAACGAGTGAATTAAATAAGTATACAAGCTAAATCACCAATTATTTATCTTCAAAGATGTTGATGGTTGCACTATTTGATCTGCTAAAGAGTCTATGCTGCTTTTATTTTAATATTTTGATAGAAAGTAGCACTTAATATGGCATTTTTGATTTTCTTATTTTGGTACCTCTCACTCCATGGATCAGATGGTCAATATGGCAATTCTTCCAATCAGTAAGTCATCTCCAACTACGCCCTCTGGTATTGGAGAAAATTATGGGGTAGTGTTTTTAGAATCTCTTAACTTATTAGGAAGAAAAATTAGTTTCATAACTTCATGAATTGCCTGACAATCATAACCTGCTAGTCTGACCAGTGCAGGCAGCATTATTATTTGTGGTAGAATAACCTAATTCTTTCTCTGTTGCAGCTGGAATCACTGCCATGAAATGTGCAATGGCACAGAGATAAGATTTGGATAAAGGACTATGATTCTTCATTGTGTGAAATCAAGGGGGACATTTTATTTCTCTGTTCAGATCATACACAACTTTCTTTTTCTTTCTCTTTAAAGCTATGCATCCATGTAAATCTTAATAATCTGTATTAGTTTTCTATGATTCATGACAGACTGCCACAAACTTAGCCACTTAAGACAACACACACTTATCTTAGTATCTATGTGCAAGGTCTAGTTGGTTGCCATGAAGATATCAGCCAGTCTGCATTCTCATCTGTAGGCTCAATGGGGCAGAATTCACTTTAAAACTCGTTCAGTTTGGCAAATTCATTTCCCTGTGGCTGTATGACTGAGGACCCCAGATGCTTTCTGTTTTACTAACTGGACATTGCCCTTGGGTCCTAAATCCTACTGCAGTTTCTTGACATGAGGACTGCTCCAACATAACCATGTATTTCAAGATCACAGTGAGAATGGCTAGCCTCTGTTCTAGCAAGACAGTGTGTGTGTAGTAATCATGAGCATGACTTCCCTCAATGTTTGCTATATAATATAAAATCATAAAAGAGTTGCCTTTACCATATTCCTTATTCCCTTGGGTGTAAGCAAGTAGCAGATCAGTATACTCAAGGGGAAGGGACTGAACAAAGGCACGCACACCAGGAGGTAGAAATCATTGGGGTCACCTAGGAGTCTGTCTGACACAGATCCCTTGTTGAATCAGCCATTACCAAAGGTCAGTGGTGATCAGATCTGACTGACCGATGATCACTACACAAAGAGCAGAGGGGCTCTCTCCCAGGTTATGGGCAGGATGTTGTGTCTGGTGGCACTATGTACCCGAGCACTTGAGAGGAAGCTTATTATTCACACAGAGGGAAGTTTATTAGTCTCTCCTAGAGACAGCAGAGTAGGCACAAGCAGGTGTAGTGTGGATGCTATGGTTTGAACTTCCTCTGGTGCCACTTTCCCAGATGGGCAGAAGAAAAAGAGAGAGGGGTGGGCTTAAAAGCTGTCAGCAATCATCAAAAAATGCAGTCATACTCTTTGTCATAGTACCACATTAATTCTTGTCCTGCCTGAATCTCATTATAGTAACTGCTCTTGCCCTGTTTCTGGTGGTGGAGAGCTGTGTCGTCACTCAGGAATTCTATCATGCCTATCAAACTGAGGGACCCATTCAATGGCAACCTCTCTTCTCACAAAAGTCTATTCCACAGAGGAGAGCCAACTTTGCAGTTTTCAAGGATGTTGGTTGTCCTTCACGAGGCGTTTTTCAATGCTTTGGTAAAAGAAGTGTTCTGAGCTAGTTAGAGGATGAATCAGTAGGTTTTGAATGGTAAATTCATGACAACGCTCCTGTCTTCCTAAATATTTGAAATATTTCCTCTACATTTTATCACAGAAGTTTTAGAACCTTAATTACTAATTCTAGGCTCCAGTTAAGTTCAAGTTTCATGAAGCTAATTGAGCAAATATTAGAAACGCATCCAACTGATTTATTTAACATATTGAATCCAAAATTTCCAATCAGCATATCTGCTTAGATAAGTTTGACCTGATCTAAATTTATGTTCTTCATCCTGGACTAGGATCCACATATTTGATCTAGGCTTCTACCAATGAAAATTGGTAAAATTATGTAGATTGTTTTGGTTCCTAAGTTCTAGAACAAAATTTGGCCCTTGATTGAGGTATTTTAGGGATCATGTGGTAGTTATGATGATGTTTTAATATACATATATATGCATATATATACACACACACATATATAAGCTATATATAATATTAATATATATAGGCTACATATAATATTAATATATATATATATATAAAAGCTATATGTAAAACAGGAAGAGTAGGGATTTCAAATTGAACAAAATCAAGTTACAATTCCTTTATGGCAGGATGAAACAAGAACCTCTTCATTTGCCAAATTGCTTAATGAATATACAAGAGGAGAATTGGGTATATAGTATTTTCTGTACATATTTGACAATGGGATCTTTATTTCCGCAACCATTTTATGGAACCTTGGAAACAATAAAGAAATGAAGAACTCTAGGTATAGGGACACAAGATTTTAGCCTTGCTTGATCACTAGCTGTTTGATTTGGATAACTCACTTTACCTGAATGTGCTTTATTTCTTCATCTGCAGTGGAAAAGAATGAATTGTATGGACTCTGAAGACCCTGTTCACCTAAAATTATCAAACTAGAAATGTTTCTTAAAGCAGTCTCATTTCTTGATTTTTAGCCACATGAAGTCTCTTTTTTTTTTCAGTGAAATATTTTAATAATAAGTAGAGATGGACATAAAATTTTGATATTTGGTAAGTTGTGTATTGTAGAAAAAGGACAGGAAAACCCTTCCACATTTGGAGATAATTCAATTATAGAGAACTGAGGGCAAGTAAAACTTTAAATTATTTTTTCTCAAGCCTTTACTGACTTAATATTTGACCTGTTTATACTCTTTCACAATTTAATCCATATGGTGGGATAATGTACTTGAAATCAGTAAATTGATTTGCAAGAATTGTTTGAAGTCCTAAAGCTCTTTGAATTTTCTTTAATCAGCTAAAATTTTCTTTCCTTTAGATACTGAAGAGTATATTTTTGTCTAAATTAAATCAACATAACATATTTCTAGTCACTTGGCTTAGGAAATAAGACCCTGACGTGATTCTGAGCAGTCTCTTGTAAATTCTTTTATTTCCCTTGCTTGCTTACCAGAATAGGCATTTCTTTTTATAAACTGCTCAGTAAAACTTGTTGTAAAAACCCTTCCCTGATTAATCTAGAATGAGAGAGTCTTCAACTTGTTCAGGAATTTAGAGATTGTTGAGTGAAACAGACTTCAATTTAAGATGAAGAATGTAAAATCCAGAGAGAGTAAATGAGTTTCCAGTTCATGCAGCTAGTTAGTGAAAAAATTAAAACTAGAATCTAACTTTACCAGGGTTTTTTGAACACTGCCTATTATGGAAAAGTAATCCCCTGGTTATTAAAATGCCACTTCTTCCTATAACCATTTTTTCTTGTTTAATTGAAAACTAGGCATTTCAACAAAGAAGTTTCCTTATTCCTAAATTTATATGCATATCTTAAAATGGTGAGCTATATTAATGTTTAATAGTAGCATTTACATTTTCTATATTATATTAGGCATGTATGCACAATTTCAAAGGACAAATCCAGTTTGTATAATACCCTTTTTCTAACCACTTGAACTTTGAATTGTCCACATTTTGATATAAATGGTCAACATTCACTATGCCTGATAAAGTCCTCGAATCTTGCTACCAACTTTGCTTTGTTATCTGGTATAATCTGAGGGGAAAGAAAAAGCAGTATGTGCCTTCAGAGTCCTGGCAACATGCAACCTCTCTGAGAGGCATGACTGTGAAGAGCCAAGGCATGCAAAGAGGGAGTGTTTGTTTCCCTTGATGTTTGTAAAACACCTATTTTAAGTGCCAGGATTTATTTAGGTAGGAAATAGCTCTAATTGGTTTCATCACTACAGACAAAAGAATAGACTGAACACATGAGCTTGGCCTGTAATAGAGCAGGTTGGAAGGCTGTCCTTGTAAAACTTTTCTGATAAGTAACTATAATCTGTTATTCTCCTAATGTATTCTTTCTTGTATTATCTTTGTAAATGAGCAAACAGAACCCAGAAGGTGCATGACAGTGTTCATTTGGTTTGATCCCTTTTAACAAAAAAGCCATCTGATGGTGGAAATTAAGATTTTATAAGAAAAAAATCTTTTCAATATTATTAGGATTAGATGATTCAAGGAAAACATTTCTCTGGAGATCTTTTTATTTTGAAATTGTCTGTTTTGATTTCATGAGAGGTGGTATCAGCCCAGGTCTAACGATATATATATATATATATATATATATATATATATATATATATATATATATTTTTTTTTTTACTATGGGAACCAGGAACAGAATATAGTTACTTTATTTTCCATTTACACTTTGTGATGGGATTTGGAACAGAAGGGAGAATTTGTGGCACTGAGACACCAACTTGAACATAGACACATATCCCAAGGACTTCACTAGCCTCTTAAGTTCACTGCATAATTCTCTAAAATGTGGATGCTTGAGTTAAAGAGCTTAAATTATAATTCTGAAAGTGTGGTCCAAATACTACCCAAAGTATACATTAGACTACAGACTCCTGGGCTACAGGACAGGCCTCCGGTTAGAATCTAAAGAGTTCAGACCCTGAAACCAGTGCTTTCTGGGAATAATTATGGATTTTCTTTTTCTTTTCTTTTTTTTTTTTTTTTCCGCGGTGCTGGGGATTGAACCCAGGGCCTTGTGCTTGCAAGGTAAGCGCTCTACTGACTGAGCTATCTCCCCAGCCCTAATTATGGATTTTCTTAGTTAATTTTGTTTTTCTGAATATGTTAGTCTATCCTTCTCTGCTGTGGTCAACTTCACTTCAGTTCATACTCTTCTAACCTCTCACCTGGTATATTGAATATTGGTGCAGCGGATGCTAGTTTTCAATATGCTATGTAAAAATTTACCTGAAACTTCCTGTTTGCCCTTTTCCTGAAGTTTTTTGCCTAAAAAGATGAACTTAAAGAGCAAGTATGACAATTCGATAAACAGATAGTACTTCTGAAAATATTGTTTCAAGCAAAAACAAATGAACATATTGAAATAATCATTTGAGAAAAGGTTTACAGAACAGATCATCTTCTACTATGTTTAGAAACAGGTTTTAAAATCTTTTTTCTTTTAAGTATGATTGACAAGCTCCACAATTTAAAACTTGAATCTAAAGTTAGCCTAGCTCTATAAATGAACATCTGTTGAGTAGAAATAGGCTACTTTTGATAAAGTAAACAATATATTTGAATTTTGGCAAATGAATGTGGATTCCTAATACCCTCAAGCTCAACTGCAGATAGTTTAGATTTTTATGAGATTAAACTTTACTTCTAACTTTAGATTCTGAGTACTTTACTTGAACCCAGAAATTCAGAAATTGGGAGAGAGGGGAGGGAGAGGGGAGGAGAAAGCAAGAGAGATTTGTTCTTTGGTTTGCTTATAAAATAATGAAGACTTGATGAGACATTTGTTATGTAGACTGGTGGAAGATGATTTGTCCTCAAGAAAATTGTGTAATTTTTTTTGTTCTTTACTCTTTATAACAGATCTGAGAGCAAAAACATTCTTTTAATGTCACTATTGATTAGTCATGGGGCTAAACAAAATGAAGGTACTTGGTGGTTGTCTATTGCTTCCCAAACTGGCTTATTTTATTATCAACTATAGGAAATATTAAAATTGTAGATTTATAGCTCATTGTCCACATTCTGACTTATTTGTTCCTTGATAGGGCTTTAGGATATCTGATTTTTTTTTTCTTTTTAATTTATGTCCCTCATATGATCCAGTAAGTTTGAGAAACACTGTTAGGAGTCCATTTTCTTCTTGGCCAAGATTCACCTTTTAAAAAATGTATGTTTTATACTTCAGAATTGGCTAATTCTTACAATTCCCACTTCAGCTTTTTTTTTTACTTCTGTTGATTATCAAGTTAGTTTGCTTGTGCATAAAATTATATCTGTGTTCTGCTCCTGCTTCTGCAATTTAGTATGAACTACAGAAAATTATACAAACTTTTGTCTTCAAATTTGCTCATTTTATTTCACAAATATTTCTTTTTTGCTTCTAGATATTTATAAAAGAAAGGAATGGGAGGAGATATCCCTTAAGTTCATTATACTTAAAGATACTATGAACAGAACTTAACTTTTTCTATTCTTAGAATAATTTTAAGATATGATAGATTTTATCTTTTTTTTTTTTTAATTGACAAGTATGCCCATAACACACTCTTGTCTTTTGGCCTGTGGTTTATTTCGATGATTCTTATTCTTAAATAGTTCAATAACTTTGGAAGTACTCCTGTCTTCAGGTTATCTTTTGGACTACAAAACCTTTAAATATCATGAAGTTCCTGGCTTAATACAGCTGTTTGAAGAACCAGTTTTTTTTTTTTTGTTTTTGTTTTTTTTTTTTTTTTCTCTAGTGACTGGGGAGGTTGAGGGAGGATTGCAAGTTCAAGACCAATCACAGCAACTTAGTGAGACCCTAACCAATTCAGTGAGGCCCTGTCTAAAAATGAAAAGGGCTGAGGATATGGCTCAGTGGTAAAGTGATCTGGGTTCATTCCCAGTAACTAACAAACACACAAACAATGTAGAAAAGAACCAGTCTTTTGGTAAAGTGCTCTTCAGTAGCCAAAAGACCTTCAGGTATGATCCATTTTTTGTCAGTGACAGAATAAAGGTTGAACATTGGATTCACAGAATTTCATAGTCCAGACTTTATCATTTAGTGTTATCAGTATTTTAAATAAAAATAGCTTGGTCTGTAAGATCTGGTAATCTTGGAAATGATAATATAGGGATAATTGATAAACTCCATCTTCCGAAGTTTTAACTTGTTTCACAAGAAGCAAGAAAATGGAATATTTCTGATTTCTACATTTCATTGTGTTTCACAGTCTTTTCAATATAACACTCTAGGAGACACTCTTTGACACATATTTTCCTTGAGGAGTCAGGTAATAAATTAAAACTGAAGGATAGGGCATGGTGCATTAGAAGATGTGCCACTTAGTGAAGGGAAATGAACAGTGAGGAGGATGGAAGTCGGGACAACGAGTGTGGTGTTCATGGTGGTGTGTGGTTGTCACTGAGAATATCTCTCCAGCAGAGACTCTAAGGAGGGGAGTGTTGGGATGTCAGGATATCTGTATCAAGAATGTCCCAGGCACAGGGAAGGAAGAGTGCAAAACCCTGAGGCGGCAGTATGTTTGGGCAGTTCATGGAATTTCTAGGATTGAAGTGGAACTGGGGTAGGGAAAGCAAGGTAAGTGTAAGACATGAGTTTGGAGAAATAATGAACTTAGATCATGTGGAATATCATAGATCATTGCAAAGGCTCAAGATTTTAACTCTGAAGGACTTAAAAGTCCATTGGGGTGAGCTTTCTAGTTAGTTAATGAGGTTGCCAGGACTACTGTATCATTGTGTGTGTACCATGCCCCTTTCTTGCCTGAGTTTCTGTCTACCGTGCCTTTGGGTATAATGTGAAACTGACCAATAACAAAACTTCGCAGGAGAGATTCAGCTATGTCATAAAGATGAAGTTATGAGACTGGTGAAACTGGTGGCATTAATAAGTCAGAGATTTTCTGTTAGCATGAATAACTGCTAACATATTACACACCTGTCTGTATATTTTTATACATTTGAATTCCTTTTAAGGAAACTGTTAGGCTACCACTAAATAAGGCGCATATTTTTAAAATTCGTTCTGATTTGCTGTACATGACAGTAGAATGGATTTATACATTTTGATAGATAGTACATAAATGGAGCGTAATTTCACATTTTTCTGAAGATGCATATTTTATAGTTATAGTTTGCCTGTATTTGAATTCCTGTATGATTAGGAAATGAAAAGATAAAAGGAGAAATGAAAAACTGGAAAGCTAATATTTTAAATAGAAGCACATTCATTTGAGTTTTGTAATATTTAAAATGCAAAGTATTTGAACATTTCCGTGACTATTTGGTTCACTTTTGAATGTACTTAGCACAAGATTTTAATGACAGAAAATTCAATCTGATTGACTTAAAGAACTTTTAATTTTAACTGCTAGCAGAAATTTAAGAAAATACTCTAAGTCCCTAATATGATAATATGCTTTAAAACTAAGGTTAAAAATTCAGCATTCATTTAGAATTGAAGTTTTTCTTTTATTTTTAGAAATATTAAACCACAATTCTCTTAACTTCTTAGTAAGCATTTGCAAGAGCATATTAAATTTAACATAAGCTACTGGATATATTTTAAAATCTGTAGAGCAATAAAGCTTTAATATATTTTCCAACATGAAAAGCAAAACCTCACTTCTATATAAAGTTTAATAAAAAGGATTCTTAGATTGTACAGAATGGAATCATTTCATTAACAGGTTTCTTTCATTTTTTACTAGGAAAATCTCATACTGGTTTGAATAATGACTCATTTAATTAGAAAAAAAAACTTTCTCTGTAAAACCATGTCCTTATTTATGAATCATTATATGTTCCAAAACATATAAGGTATATGATACTAGGTTTAAATTAAAGCAAACATCCAGGGAAGCTTGGAAAATTTATAGACTTCATTCTGTTGTTTAGTTTTGTAGAAAACTAGCTTTTCTTTCATCTTTTTAAAAAATTGACATTAACCCCTCTCATTTTCAGCTTGATCTTTTCCATACATTTCTACACCAAAGCTGTGCATAGGAGGTCTAAGTTCAGGGAGTATCATTAAGGTGAACTGATACATTTTCCATTTTTTAGGAATACATCTTGTTGTACCAATGTTGTCTGATCCCACCATATGTTGTTTTAAATGCAAAGCACATTTTCTCATCTGATATTTCCTAATCTTACTACAACAAAGTCAAATGCTTCCAATTTTTATAAACTTCAGAGAATGTTGTTCAGAAACACCCAGTAATTTATTTTTGCATTATTTTGCAGTACAGCAAGATTACCTCACCATTGTTAACAGATGTTTTTGTACCCACAACAGTTTGCTGTTATTTCATCAAGCACAAAGATACAGAGAAATGCAATGAGAAATGTATATTCTTTTCTCTCATACCATTTATCACAATCAATACAGTCTTGGAGCGATACTAATACTTCTGTGGTCCCTTGAGGCTGGAAGTGTTTGTAGTGTAGCAATGGTGCTATGAGCTGGTGCCAGGATATATTCATGGAAACACTTAACGATAATACTGCTTCAGTAGAGGCAGTAATGGTATAAACAGGGCAAAGGAAATACCAGGATTGCAACAGATGCAATTGATTATATGCCTTGGGGAATATTCCACTCATTTATTTTAAGTCCAGTCCATGTAAATCAAAAGACTGCGATGTTGTCAGTAAGACATATCACAGACATAGTAATATGCTATGACAGTGCTCCTGCATTACTGACACAGCACATCATGTCTTTGGACACGAGAAGTCGTCTGAAGCACAGATCTTGCATCGTCAATTGTAGCAAGAATCTGACTGAAGTATCTGAATCACTGCAAACTGTAACAATGCTTGTTCCAAAACTATGAAGTGATAGGACTGTGTTAGGTAAAGTTAACATACATATTTAAACTTTGTCATAAATCTCTTTCTCACTGAGGTAACATAATAATTTTCAATAACACTCATAGTTGTCAATCTACATTACTGCAAAACATTTTGAATAACTATAGAAAACAACTCTTCAAATCAGGATCTTAAATGACATGTTCTCCTTAGAGAGAGGTTCTCAGTGAAGGAGAATTTGCTTCATGAAGACCAAGTGTCTTTTCCTTATTCCTCCCCTGTCAACTAAGTGGGTATTTTCAGAGTTAAAATTTTCTCTTCTTCTGTCAGAATTCAAAGATTTGTACCAGATCAAGAAAACTATGTCACATTTCTTTAATAGGATGCAAGAATGGCAACTTAGATCAGGAAAAATAATTTGCATTTCCTTTTATCTTTTACTGATCGAAAGGTCCAGCATACCTGAGTCACCTTGAATGTATGAGAATGGCCAGTTAGTTCTTTGAAAGTTGGACCTAAAGGAAATTGCTAAGCTTTTCAATAGATGGAGGAATGAGAAGTCTTGTAATTAATGCTAATTTATGGCCTCATGAAATTACACATTACATGCCAATTAATTATGATTACAATTCCTTCAATGAATGGTGAAGGAAATCAAAATGATTTTTTACTTATTTATGCAATGTTGCCACATGATCTTTTCTAAAGAATGGGATTTAGTTGCCCAATAGATAAAGAAAGGGATGTTCAATTCCCAGGATCATGAATTCCTTTCACTAGATAGTTCATAAAATAAGCAAGCAGTGGATGATTGAGATTCCACTTTGTTCCTTTTTAAAAAATCAGTGTGACAATTTAACTTGTGACTTTGAAAAGAAACATATCATTTCTTTAAAGTGAAAAATGGAATGCAAGCATATCTTTATTATTAGCATTAAACTACTTTTGAACCAAAGACACAAAATAAGCTCTCATCCAGTCTTGTAAGAACATGGGAATGATGGAGATAAAAATTTGAAATTTTGTATAGGTGTTACCTATATACTTGCTTCTACTCATATACAGTGATATTCATATTAATACTATATTTTTTATCAGTGGTGATTCATTGTCTATAAATTCAGAGTAGCAAATAATGACATATTTTTATGTACAAACACAAACAACCTAACTTTGAGCTTGTAGGAAGTAAAGTTTCAGTTATCTAATCATTATCAGCTGTACTCACAACTTCCACTGTAGAACAGAGATCTGACAAACTGAAGGCAGCCCTTCTTCTTTTGGTCTAGCAGTGCAGTTGCTAATGCACTCCTCACTGGAACTTCTGATTAATCATATTTGTTGCTTTTATCCAAATATAGGCATCAGAACCTTTTTAGTGTCCAAAAGTCTCTGTGAGAGGTTCAGTTTTCCCCAATGCAGCCTGCAACTGAAATCCTGCCACATCATGAGATGCTACCAGGTACTGTATGAGCTATTATAATTCTTAGAATCCAATGACCTCTGTCCCCCAGTTGTGTGGCATCTTGGCTCCTTCCTTATTTATTTATTTTTCCCTTATCCCTGTCAAAACTCTTCTACTCTTTCTTTTTCACCCTATCATCATCTCATCCTTGAAGTCTAGTTTTCGAAATGCCAAGAGTGGGAAAGGAATCTACAGGCAATTAATGCTGTTAGCCCTGTAACTACCAACTTCCCCTGTAATAGAGAGCAAAAGGACCCTGAACACCTTATGGGAACATAAGCAGGGAAAAATATAGTGAGAACAGTACACAGTTTAATTGCTCAATAAATTACCCTGCTTCACATTGCTTGAAAATTCCCCCTGAAGTTTTTAATATATTGGTAACCATAGTTAATTTGGAATTACACATTCAAAAGCAGAAATGGAACACACACAAAGGGGAAAATGTGCATTGGCGCAATCATTTCCCAATCCAGAGATTCTGCGTATGATTCACAGGGAGACCTCGGCAGGCAAGTGAACCACAAAGGAGGTAAAGGCTGTGCTGTTTCTAGTACGTGCATATTTCTAAATGAGCTGTACCTTTCAGCAATCCTGATTTTATCAGGGAGTTCCTGGCTTTTAGAATTTTGAACCACATATTATAAAATCTGGAAAATAATGGTCCCCCATCCAATTTCCATCATATTCAGACATTGGATAAAAAAAATTCTTCCTTTGAGACAAATTTGATCTCACAGAGCATCTAAAACTTGGTTGCCAGTTTGGTTGAATTATACTTACACTGCCAGTCACCACTGTAACATAATGTTCATATTTTCATTGCTGAATATAAAAAAAAAAATCCCTCAATGCCCAGGATTGAGAGTGGATGTAGGGAGTTAGCATAGTGAGTTACTGAGGATCTTGTAGGTTCAGTAAAGTGATGCTAGCATTGATGATGATAACTGACACTAATAGGGTATTTATCTGTGTAACAGAATGGTTCCAGGGATTTATAGATATCAACTATTTTAGTCCTGACAATACTCAGAGAGGCTGCTGGGATTATTATCCCCACTATGCAGGTAGAAGAGATGAGGTGGAGAGTGTAAGTTATTTGCCCAAGCTCACATCCATGATGGTAAGTCAATTGGGATCTGAGCCTAGTAGTTTGAGACCTGAATCACTCCTGTTCACCACTGTACTGTACCATAATTTCTTAGAATGGAAGACAGGTACCACCACCTTTATTCCTATCCTTGTCCAAGCCAACTTGCATAAAATGTATACACGAGTTCTGTTTCAAAAAAAAATGTAAGTTTATGTTTATTGAATGAAAAAAGTATGTAAAAGTATTTACACAGTAATGAAAAACATCATAGAATTTAAATAGTAATGATGAACATCTGATCAGTATGTATATTATACATATATAATGTATACACCTGATGTTTAACATATAGTTGTATATATTAAATTAAGTATTATATAATGGATTGGAAACGATTGAGCCAATACACATTTTTCCCTTTGTGGGGGTTTCATTTCTACCTTTGAATGTATAATTCCAAATTAACTATGAGAAATTATATATATATGTATATATATAAAATATATAAAAATATATAAAACACCTGACATTTAATATACTTGTATTATGAAACATGTATACTTAAGTGTAATGCAGTGTAGTCCCTATGAATTTGTATTCAAAAACATCTGTATATGAAGTTTGAGTGTTTCTATCCTTTCATAATTCCAGGAAGATGTACTGAAAGAAATTTTTTCTACAATTGCTGCCACACATTTCTCATTGTGTATTTAAACATCTTTTCCAAAGGGAATCTAATGAGTAGATAATATGAACAACTATAATGTTTTGAAACACTGTCAGATTACCTCCTCAAAGTCGTCTTGCACATTACCCTATGTAAATTTATGATTACTCAAATGGTATGCCTTGACTCCATGTACAAACAGAGAAACAACATGTATCCCATTTGTTTACAATAAAAAAAAAAGTTGTCTTGCTTTATCTTTCCACAAATAGTGCAAAAGTTCCCTTTGCAATATATCCTGGGAAATGCATGTTTCATTCAAATTTCTTTGTTATAAGCAAGGGAGAAAGGTTTACTGTACATTATTGGGTTGTTTTAATTTCTTCAGTGAGTGACTGTTTTCCTTGGCACAGGAGATAAACTTTTTTTTTTTTAAATTGTTTTCCAAGTATGATTTCCACTGTAAAAATAAGCAATCTTTGACTTTCCCATGTGTTGCAAATATTTTTTCCTACTTTATTGTTTGTCTTTAGTATGCTTAAAGTGATTTTTAAATAGAAGTTTAAAAATGTATTTTAAAGACTTCAAAATTTATCATAGTATTTTCTTAATTTTCACATCAGAGTGGATAATCTCAATTTAATATTACAGAAGAAATCAATTTACCATCTTCTCTGATTCTGTTAATTTCATATAGTATAATTAATCTGGAACTAACTTTGGCAAAATGATATTTAATTAATTTGCAGATAATGACATTTTACAACATTGAATTTTTCATCAGTTTATTCAAACTTTCTTTTATTTCTCACTAACTTTTTATGGTCTTTATGTGAACCCTGATTTCTTTTCAGTTTTATCACAAGATATTATGCACCTTGGATGCTGTTTTTCTAACTCTTTATTTTTTTTTAGGTGGGGGTGGCGGGTCCTGGAGATTGAACTCAGGGTCACTTGACCACTGAACCACATCCCCAGCCCTATTTTGTATTTTATTTACAGACAGGGTCTCACTGTTTCACTGAGTTGCTTAGTGCTTCCTTGTTGCCCAGTCTGGCTTTGAACTCAAGATCCTCCTGTCTCAGCCTCCCCAGCTGCTGGGATTACAGGCTCTGCATCACAGTGCTCAGCTGTTTTTCCAACTTTTTCTATTTCCATTTTTAAAATATATTTTTATATTCCATAACTTGCCTATATTTTAGAATAAAATGTTAATAAATTTTATAAGTGAAATATAAAAATTGGTTAGCTTATTGAAATTCCTAATTTTCACCCTACTGTTCTAAGTCATACAAAAGTTGTGGGCTATTAAAAAATATGGTCATAACCACCTAAAAATGGAGTTTATCTTCATTTTTTCTACTTTTTATATGCCATTGCTTTGTTTTATAGTAGAATTTATTTTCTTCTGCCTTATAATAATTGTTTACTCTTAATAAGAGCATTAGCTACTGTTGAGATATTTACCCAAAGATATTCATTAAGCCCCTAATTTGTTCCAAGTACTTTTGGTGATTCTAGAGGAAGAGGCAAAGAACAAATAAATATGGGAATTTATTAAATTACTCAATAGGAAATGTTAAGGATAAAAAAATACAGAAGAAAGAGAGTGAGGTGTTTGGGAGGTTAATTTCAGATAGAATGACTAGGAAAGAATTCTTAGAGAAGATGATTTTTGAACAAAGACGTTAAAGATACGAAGAGTCATGTTGATATCTGGACAAAGAGCATTAATTGAAGAGGAAACAGCAAATGCAAAGGCCCAGAGGTGGGAGCTTGTCTGATATATTTAAAGAAAATGAAGGCTAGTGTTCCCGGGAAAGAAAATGGAAGATGAGATCTGACAGTTACTGAGGGACCGAGCCATGTAGCCTTATAGGTCACAATAAGCACTTTTGCTTATTCTGAGCAAGACGAAAAGTTGTTAAGAAAGGGTTCTTGACTTTTTAAGAGTTTTTTTTTTTTTTTTTTAAATAGTAAGGAATATTGAATCAATGTAAAAATGAAGGGATTTTATCATGCGGATTTTCTCAGAAGGGTCACAAATTCTCTTAGTTCTGTCTCAGAATAAAAGTAAAAATAAATGTAAGCCTTAAGCAGATTAATATAAGCGAACCTCCTCTTATTACAACACTGTGCAGCACTTTGAGGAACACAGCAGTGTGCCCATCTTAAGTCTTCTTAAGATGATTTAAATGAGACTGTATGTGTAAAATATCCAGCCTACTTGTTGGAAAACATGCAAAGATGTTGGCATGTTACTAAAGTTATTTGATTATGTTATTATATAGCAAGAGCATTGCCATAAGAATTTCATACACTATTTGTAAGAAATAGAACTTTGGTTTTTAATACATAATTAAACTTCATTAATCAAATAATGGCCATCATTCCTTTAAATTTCTACTTGTAATTTTGGGACATTTCTTTAGTGGTCATGTTTGCCATGCAGAAAAAACCTTACCTTTGCTTGTGGTGGAAACAGCCTTGGTGTTTTAAATATAAGAAAGTGAGTAGCAAACCTAGTCTTTAGGAATCAAAAATTTACATAGTAAATCACTACCTCATTATTTTTGAATACTTCTCTTGTAATAGTGTAGATCCAAGAGAGAGAAAGCAAGACTTTGGTGAGAAACCTGGAATTACGCTAAATTTTCTGGGTCTTGAAATGATGAGAAAGGAATGCTGGTAATAATAAAGGGATATATATGTGAGTATGTGAGAATGTGTGTGTGTATGTGTGTGTGTGTGTGTGTGTGTGTGTGTGTGCATGTGTATGTGCCCATGTGTGAATGTACAAAGTTATTTGGACATCATATAATCATTAGTTTATTGAATGCTTGTGTAACTTTTGGTCTTCATTGCATCCAGCTTCATAAACATTTCAAATTAGCTGGAACAATGAGAATGAGTAGACTCCCCTCCAGAATATCAAGTCAGCAGTTTTCTTGACCCTGTTCTAGCTAGTAGTACCCAAGTCAACCTGGATTGATGATTTGCAAAGGAAGTCATTCATTTTCCTAAAGTCTGCCCTTGACCTGGATTTTATTTAAAAATGTTTATACACTTGTGCATTCTGATTGAGCTGCTTACCTTCTAGAAACAAATAAAGTAAGAGAAGTCTGTTTTTCTTAGACTTTGTGGGACATACAATATGATAAGGGCTATATACATGATCTGTTCTCTCATGTGAGAGGGTTTTGCTGAAACTAATCTAAGCTGAAAGTGACAAGAGAGCTTTATCTCTTGTTTTCTTATCTAATATTAGATAAGAAAAATCTTTAGTTATGCAGGTGCCCAGCATATCCAGCAATTTCTTGCAGTGTACTCAAAAAGGAAAGAAATCTGAGATAAACAATCTTCTCTTGCTATGAGCCTTAAAGGATAAGGAATAATAAGTTATTTTCTGCTTGCAAAAAATACTAAAATAAATTAGATGATCAGAAACAAGATAATTTATTCATATTTTATTTATTAATATATTCAAACATTTGAAATATTAATTGTGTTTGTTCTTGTTAATTCAAGGTGACTAATCCCATATATGAAAGCCAAGTTATTATAATCATGAAACACATTCATTGAGCTGTGTTTTAATGTTAATGAAGTTGGTACCTTGTGAAATTCTGTTGCTGTTTGCTCTTTGAATGTTTGGGGTTATTTTCTACATGACCATTTAAGGTTGCATACTTTAAAGATTCATGTAAGGCATTTTCTTTATAATCCAGTTCTTGGGGGTGGGGTGACTTTCTGAAACATAAAATTATGTAACTGACTATATTTTCCTCCTTCTAGTCTGATTTTCTGGGGGCTTAAACACTAAAGTGGAGCCTAGCTTTCTATTCCATTATGGCTTACATGTTAGAATTCTTTTTAATTCTTGACTTTCTTTTCTAATCACTTTTTGTTTTCAATTCTATAATTGTATTTCCATTTTCTTGTGTGATTTTACTTGCTGTCTTAAATTGGTGTGTGTATATGTGTGAAAAGCTAAAGTTTTTATATAAATATATGGATAACAAATGTTATGTGGCCAAATTTAATAACGTTGCAAAAAACTCTTCAAAGTTTCTTTGTCTCAGTTAGTAAATTCATCCACAGAAAATTAAACTCTCTACAAACAGACTAATGATCAGTTAGAATGACCTAAAATTAAATTAGGGAACTATGCCAACTCAAGACTGAAGATTGATAAATCTTCAAATCAGCACTCAGAGCCTTTGTAACTTGATATAACCATTTAAATTTTTTTTGTCAGAATTTAATCTTATAGTAACTAGTGTGTAACAAGGCCTATAATATATTTTTTATGGGTTTATACTTGGGAATGTGTGGTAACATTGTATTGAATTTTTTATAATAAAGGAATATTTTAATGAAAGCCTTTCCATCTTTGATTTTTAAAGTAATATTATTTTAACATCCCAAAATTTGTATATATTTTAATAATTCCAAAGAATAATAATTCTGCTTTCCAAAACACCATTTTCTACAAAGCCTCTTAAAAAGAACTTTATTTGAATATTGTGTCCAATTTGAAATCATACAAATCAGAAAACTGGAAAAGAGTCAAGAGAGCATAAATATGTGATTGAAGGAGTGAGAAAATTGAAGAGAGTTGGCATTATTTATTCTGGGAAGATGAATAAGAAGGGGTAAACTAATAATTGTCATTGAACTTTAAAAAATGTATTTACAAGGTGACATTCTTCTGCTTACCTGTTCATCTTTTCAGGTGTGGACTTAAGAAAAATATGGATTCTATTTGTTGTTAAGAAAGTGTTCACACATGAGGAAAATGTTTTTGACAGTAATATAGATCAAGTACTGAAGTAGGTTACCAAGGATTGGTGGTTGTTGTGAATCTTAACCTCTAGGGAATCACTGAATTTCCTGGCAGCTATGTGATTGAATGACTTAGACAGTATATTTGGTAGTGAATCCCTAGATGCAATAAGAATTGTGGGTTTTTCTAATTTATGGTTGAGTGATTTTATTGAAGCAGACATAGCATATCCAAAGAGGTATTGCTACTTCTTCATAAATTAAGCATAGAGACATAGACTAAATTTATAAAAATTTCACTCGTGAAAAACAGCCATCTAATACCTCTTTTTAAAAGCTCTGTTACCCTCCATTGGGCTCCTAGACCATGTAGCATATGTATCTATTGAAGCATTTAATATGTTGCACTTGGGGTCATACATTTTGTTCCTTCACTAGATAGTAATTTGTTTGACAGTTGAGACTATGGTGAAAATTATTTGCATTCCCAGAATATAGCACAATGCTGCACATGATGCCTGCAATTAAGACATGGTAGATGAATGTAGAAAGGAAGAAATTCCCTTTCTGGCTCATGCCTTATAAAGCTGGTCCTGTAATATTGGCTTGCAGACATTAGGTGGCAGAAGTGTGTCATTGCCAAAAACCACTCACTCATAAAATATGTAATTATAGTAAATAAATATATCATTAATACATATTAATCATACATATTAATGGGATTCGTCATGGTATTTCCATATATGTACACACCGTGTATTGGTCATTCGATTCCCGTGTACATTGGAAGCTTTCCCTTTTCCTTTCCCTCAGAGCCATAGCTTTACTGGAGTCCTAGGAACTAAAATAAAAGCATTGTCTAATCTAAAAAATGTCTTACAAAACAAATATTTGTTGACTGAACAGTCTTAGGAAGTTGGAGGTATAATGGTGCTAAAAATGGAGCATTCACTGATTAATTTTCTCTCATATTCTTGCTTTTCAGGTGCCAGAGGCACTATTTCTCTTGAAAGTCCTAGTTTTAAGTTGACCTAATGAAAGCATTCTAATTTAACTGAAATATTCCTTTCACTGGTTTTCTACTCTATATTTTATGAAAATTTTCCTCTGGTAGAGAGAAAAAAAAAACTGCTATTATTATTGGACTGGTTACCATTCATTGTATGTCCATAAGATATCACTTCATGTGCTTTATTACTTTTTCCTCCTGCTTTTCACTTTGATTTAATAGGTAAATGCCCTTTTATAAAGATGAGGAAACTGGGTTAATGAATATTTAAGGAATTTGCTCAATATCTCAAATGGAGTTCCAGGAAGAACTAGGAATTTATGCCTAGTTTTGAGTTGTTTCAACTATTTGGACTAAAACCAAAATGAGAATAGTAGAACAGAAAGATGGAAGAAACTGATGTTGTTGTAGGTTTCTAAATGCCCTTTATAAACCTTCCTAATGTACTATATCATTTAATCATCAATTACCTTGTCTGCCATTTGTGTACCTAGGATTATTGTAAATTTTCCTCTATGACCAAATGTAGGTACAATTGTGACATACAGGAAACTTAAAAGAAAATTCTTCCTCATAACCCACAAGTAACCAGGTACGTCTTATAGCTGTTAGGAAGGATCCAGATGCCACTCACTTGTAGCAGATTCGGCTGTTTGATACAGGTCCAGGACACACTTCACAAGGCTACTTATCCACCAGTTGGAGGCTGTACAGTGACACAAAATTTGTGCTTTGCTCTGAAAAATTTAACAATCTTTTCTTTCAGCTCAGCAAACTTGCAAGCAATGTAAGCTGTGTGACAATCCAGTCAGGGGCATAGCCAACACTGATTTGGTCTGAGTGGTTCAAGATAATCACCTGAGCAGTGAAACCAACTGCTTCCATTGGCGGGTCATTTTTGCTATCACCAGCAACATTGCCACAATGAACATCTTTGATGGACACATTCTTGACATTGAAGCCCACATTGTCTCCAGGAAGAACTTCACTCAGAGCTTCATGGTGCATTTCAATGGACTGTACTTCAGTTGTGACACTGACTGGAACAAAGGTGACCACCGTGCCAGGCTTGAGGACAGCAGTCTCCACTCGGTCCACAGAAACAGTACCAACACCACAAATTCTGTTGACATCCTGGAGGGGCAGACACAAAGGCTTGTCGGTTGGACTAGTTGGTGGCTGGATGCACTCTAAAGCTTTGAGCAGTGTGGTTCCACTGGCACTGCCATCTTCACAGGTGACTTTCCATCACCTGAACCAAGGTATAGTAGCACTTGGCTCCAACATGTTGTCACCATTCCAACCCGAAATTGGCACAAATGCTACTGTGTCAGGGTTATAGCCAATTTTCTTAATGCAGATGCTGACTTCCTTAACAATTTCCTCATATCTCTTCTGACTGTAGGACGACTCAGTGGAATCCATTTTGTTAACTCCAACAATCAGTTGTTTTACGCCCAGTGTGTAAGCCAGTAGGGCATGTTCATGGGTATGCCCATTCTTGGAGATACCAGCTTCATTCACCACACCAGCAGCAACAACCAGAACAGCACAGTCAGCCTAAGACATGCCTACAATCATGTTTTTGTTAAAGTTCCTGTGTCCTGGGGCATCAATGATAGTTATATAATACTTGCTGGTCTCAAATTTCCACAGGGAGATGTCAATGGTGATACCACACTCATGTTTGGCTTTCAGTTTATCCAAGACCCAGGCATACTTGAAGGAACCCTTTCCCATCTTAGCAGTTTCCGTCCCAAAAATTTCAATGGTTCTTTTGTCGATCTTACCACGTTTGTAGATCAGATGGCCAGTAGTGGTAGACTTGCCTGGATAGCATTCAATGACAATGATGTTGATATGGGTCTTTTCCTTTCCCATTTTGGCTTTGATTTAGCAGTGTTTTTCTGGTGGCAAACCCATTGTGAAGAAGGTGGTTTATTTGATTCTTGAAGTTGAAAAGAGTTTGTTTGATGTACGTAGATGCTCCATTGTTTGGGGCTTATATATTTACAATTGTTATGTCTTATTTGATGTATGATTCCCTTAAGCAGTATGAAATGTCCTTCTTTGTCCCTTCTAATTAACTTTGACTTGAAGTCCACTTTATCTGATATGAGAATGGAGATCCCCACTTGTTTATGAAGTCTGTATGAGTGGTATGTTTTTTCCCAACACTTCACTTTCAGTTTGTGACTGTCTTTTCCTAGGAGGTGAGTCTCTTGAAGACAGCATATTCTTGGGTCTTTTTAAAAATCCAATCTGACAGTCTATGTCTTTTGATTGATGAGTTTAAGCTATTAACATTCAGGGTTATTATTGAGATATGATTTGTATTTCTGGTCTTTTTGGTTTATTTTTGTTTTTTAACTTGACTTAGTTTCTCCTTTGATTAACTTTTCCTTTAGTGCATTTCCTCCCTTTCCTGGTCTTCTTTTGTTTTCATTTCCTCCTCATGAAATATTTTACTGAGAATGTTCTGCAGTGCAGGCTTTCTAGTTGTGGATTCTTATAACTTTTGTTTATCATGAAAGGTTTTTATTTCATCTTCAGATCTGAAGCTTAGTTTTGCTGGATGTAAAATTTTCGGTTGGTATCCATTTTTTTTCAGAGCTTGATATATGTTGTTCCAGGGCCTTCTGGCATTGAGAGTCTGGGTTGAGAAATCAGTTGAAATCTGAATTGGCTTCCCCCAATATGTAATTTGATTTTTATCTCTCAGAGCCTTTAAAATTCTATCCTTAATGGTCATTCTCATTAAAATGTGCCTGTGAATCTGTTGTAATTTTGTGCATTTGATGTCCTGTAAGCCTCTTGTAGTTGATCTCCCATTTTATTCTTTAGATTTGGGAAATTTTCTGATATTATATCATTGAAAAGATTGTGTATTCCTTTGGTTTATGCCTCCATGTCTTTACCTATTCTGATAAATCTTAAATTTGTTCTTTTCATGTTATCCCATATATCTTGGAAGTTCTGTTCATGGTTTCTTACATCTTCTCAGTATGGTCAACTTTATTTTCAAGAGTATATATTTTGTCTTCATTGTCTGAGGTGCTGTCTTCCAAGTGGTCTAGTCTGTTGGTGATATTTTTTATTGAATTTATCATTTGGTTTATTAATTCCTTCAGTTCAAGGATTTCTGCTTTTTTTTTTCACAGTCTCTCTTTACTGAAGTGCTCTCTCATTTCCTGTATTTTCTCTTTGATTTCACTCCTTATACTATCCTTTACTTTGCAGATCAGCTTAACTATGTACATTCTAAATTCCTTCTCTTACATTTCTTCTACTGTTTGTTTTGTCTGCAAATTCTATTTTTGGAACATCTCGGTTTGTTTGAGGTGCTTTCTTCTCTTGTTTTTTCATCTTGTCTGTGTGTCTTCCCAACTAGCATTATGGATCTGAGGCAATACAGTTTCTATCCTGTAGTCTTATAGTGTTCCTGAAGGCTTCTAGTACCTCACCTTTAAGGGGGAAGACCAATACTAACAGCACCCATGCAAACAATATACAACCTTAAACTTAATAGCTCCTATTAAGGCATCTACAATTTTGTCACAATAGACAGAAATTATGTGTTTGATTATTGTCTACAATATAAACAGTAAGTTTGCTAAAAGCATTTACCATTTCAAATGGTGGACAAAGTGGGAACAGAAGTAGTGTAGGATTTAATGTTTATGAGGGAGAAGGAGAGAAGATAATGGTTAAAAATTTATAGTAAGAGTTAAGGAGGAATTAATAGAGGTTGACCATGAGCATGAGAAGTGAGAAAGAGAATCCAGGGAGACAGACAAGTGAGAGAAAAGATATATACAAATTAACAAAAAAAGGTAAAAATATAAGAATACACAACCAAACAGTACTATACTATTCAGACTTCCCACTCTTCAATAAATTAATGCATGAAAAATATTTGAATTCAAAGATGGTAGAGTTTTGATGGGGGGGATATAAAAAGGAAAGTCTCTATGGAAAATTACAGATTGCTTCTGTTGGCTTTCAAAAATTTTCTCAGGTTCCCTTCTCCACTGGTAGGTGGGGTTGTCTGAAATTTGATAGTAGGTCCAGTCTGTTGGGTGCTGGACCAGTTGGCAGGGTGAGCAGATAGCAAGACACCCTCACATCCTCTTCCAGTCTTCCTATCCCTTGTAGGGGGCCCCTTCAGTCCCTTCCCCCTTTAGGAGTCAATGAGCTGGAGAAAGCCCAGTTTTCTCCAGTTTCTCCAACCTGTGCTCCCCCTGGGGAATTGCCTCTAGTCTCTGGCTTTCCATAGGCTTGCAAGACCCAGACGGCCCACACAAACCCAGTTGCAATCTGATGGACCTGGGCTTCAGATTTCCCAGGCTCTGTCTTATTGCAGTCCCATGATGTCTATGCAGTTCCAACTTGCAGAGAGATCACCAAGGATGCACTCACACAAAGGAGTGATCCTGCAAAAAGGTCATCAGATGGTGGACACCAGCACTGGGTGTACCCCGACAATATAGGGCCTGGTCGGTGTTCCCACACTGAGGGAGCCATGCCCTGAGATAGCAGGAGTGACTGCAGCAAACCTGCAGGCCCCTTGGCCCTGGACTTGCAGGTCCTGGTCAGTGTCCCAAGATGGTGGAGGCCTCATGCCACCAAACTTGCGGGTACCCTGACAATGGACTTCCAGGCAGCAATGGGCAGTGGGTGGTTCACAGGCAGTCTGTGGGTGGTCTGTAAGCAAATGGGAGGCACTTGGTGGGTGTCAGCAGGTGGAAGTCAGGTGATAGGTGACATGCAGGCTAAAGGCCGGTGACGGGCAGGCAAAATGCAGGGAAACAGGCACCTGCCAGGTGCCATGGAGGTCAGCGAGCGATTACATGTGAAAGGCATGTGATCAACTGGCAAAGGGCTGGTAATAGGGGCTGACAAATGGGGGATCAGTGGGGATCAGGGCTGTCTTGTTGAAAAACAGTATTTCTTCTGCTTGAGTCTCGGGTCACAGAGCAGCAAGGAATAAAGCCTCCCCCTAGTTCACCAACTTGGAACCTCCTGGCGTTTGTTTTTTTGAGGATTAAAATTTGGCAAATCATTTTTGTGTGATAAATCTGGAATAAACTTAAATATTATACATTATTGAGTCCTAAAATTTCATATACATCTATCTCCCAACTTGGAATCATTCAACCTATGATTTTTCATCTGTATGCTGCAGTGAAAGTAATATTCATTTTGTCAAAATTGATTTTGAATTTGAATTTTGGAGTGAGTCATATCTTCTGGTCAGCCACAATTACAAGGATAAAAAATGGCCACTCTGCAGTGTCCTGTGTTGATAAACTATGATGTTCAGCAGGTTAGGTGTAGTAAATGCATTTTTACTTGCAATACTTTTTAGTTTACGATGGGTTTATCAGGACATAATCATATCCTAAGTCAAGGAGCATGTGAATTTCATTTTTTAAAACATATCAGATAAGATTTTTTTGTTAAGTCTGATGAATTTATGAGAGTAATTTTCTTTCTTTTCAGCCCAAATTTTTCAGATTTTTTTTTAAAAAGTCAGACAGGAAGCAAAATCAAAGGGTTGCAAAGTGATATCAGCAGTTTCACTAAATTGCCTTGCAATTTGTCTTCTTCCAATTTATGTTCAGAAACAACACCTCTTTATTATTCCTGTAGAGAAGTCCTGATATTTATAAAACATTCTCTATTGTGACTGTCCTCTCAATGTCTTGAATATATGTACAGTTTCAATAATTTTGTTTTAAAATAAATCAATGTTGAGAAAATAAACTACAAAAATGATCTCTCCTTCTTTAAGTTTCATATTAAATAAAAGATGATTTATTTTTTAACCTGAGCAACCAGCTGTTATAGAAGAAAAGATACATAAATTTGGCATTAGATAAAACAATATCTGATTCTGCTCCAAGCTTTTGAGAAGCTCATGAGAATTAAAGTGTTATTGAGATTGAACCCTCTCTTATCTCAGCAGGGTCAGGAAACAGAGAAATAATTATTTTCCAGAATAGGATCTTGCTGAATTTTGCCCACTCCTGTCACTGACTTGTGTAGCAGATACATTACAGCTGAATGCATGCACATTGAGCTACCTATGTGGATTGTTGAATAGGAGAAAAAGTAGTTTGGCTGTACTGTCATAAATATGTTTCAATTGCTACAACCATAATTTTGTTAATCTTGGGCAATTTGAAATAAGTGCCCAGGCAATTGAAGCATAATTTTTTCTATTACCTAATTATTTATATAATTGTGAAAAAGAGAGACTATTATACTGACTTCTACATTTAAACCAAACCTTTCATTTTTGTACTTAAGAATTATGAGAAATTATTTTTAATATTAATTCTGTGCATGCATTTTCTATATCTGTCTTTTGAAGTATATAAGATAAATCTCTTTTTCCAAGAATTTATCTGCTTCAAACACCTTGGTACTAAAATTGTGAAATTGTTATTATGATAGTTTCTCAGTGGTAATTTATCAATATCTCAATTTGAGAAACATATATAAACTGTAATATTCAAAATTTCTGTTTTGGAGTACATATGCTATTTAGTTATCATAAGAGAATGCCAATGCTTAAAGAATATGCTGATTTTTTTCAAAAGAGAAGTATATTGATAATTTAAAAACTTTTTTCACCCAAATTATTCCTCTACTATTTGCCTTGATTGAAAATATATACATTCTAGACCTATTTTCACTCAAGACTTCATTATATGATATGAATAAAATTCTTGATAATTTCCAAAACATTCAAAATGAAAGTGTTGTTTATCAACACTGATCATCACACAATAAAACAGTAAAGTCTGCTACACTGGGGAACCATTGACACATCCAGAATAAAGAAGAAAGACATTTAAGGAATTAGTTCTGGAAAGTTTCCTTTATCACCATATAGTGTGGCACAAACTTAGCCCAAAGCAGATCCATGGTCCAGGAAAGCACAATGAGTTATTGGGTTACAGAAAGTACCAAACTGTCATTTTCCTTCTCTTTTCATAAATAACCCAGAAGATAATAAATTGATAGATTTTATTTAATTTCTTAGTTAACAGATAATAATTAAATTACCTAAGTGTTCCTCAGATTTCTAGGTGCATTTCTGTCAACTCAAATACATGTACAAAGCACTTTAAATTTACTAAAAATTAAAACAGATATTAACATGTTCAAGGGTTGAAGTCGATTTCCCCATAAAGTGATCCTCAATATTGTTTCAGTGTGCCTGTGTTAACTGTTGGGTCACAAGGAAATGGACCATTGTCAGTTTACTGAAATATCTCCTGGGTCCTAACAACAGCAGTTTGTGGTGATAGTCCATTTGTAGCAAGCAAGGTACTGTGTTCTTCACTGTAAGCAAACTTTATGGGAACATACTTCCACAATCTAACAGAATGAAAACTTCATCCAAGATCTGAATTGGCACATCACAAAATTCCAGAAGCTACCATTAACACTGCTGTGCCCCATAGGGAGCTTGCCATTCATACTGCAGTCTGTGTGAACACCACTCTCAATCCCTAAAGGTGTGCAAAACATCATCCTTGTAGGGCACACTCAGGTCTCACACATTATTGTTTTGTCTCCTCCAAGTAGCAGATGTCATTTTCTCCTCTCATTACACCAGAGTCATAGTGATTGAAAGAATACATATGAAGTCAGACAGCCTGGCTTCACAGTTTTACATGTTTATTTATATTTTTGAATTTTGGTTTATATTTATATAGTGATTATTATGCACCATGCAATATTTTAAGAACACTTACCGATATTAATTCCTTTGGTCCTCATAATAGTACAGCAAATATTCCAACCCATATAGTCTATCTTAGAGCGAGTTCGACCATTTCTGAGCTCTGATATTGAGCAAGTACCATCGGTTTGTAAAATGAATATACAATTTTATCTCCATCATGTTCTTTTGAAGGATAAACATGGTAAGCACCTAGAGTCGTACCTGGACTTGGTATCTGGTAATTGTAAGCATCCTTACCTCTTCACCCTACCTACAATACTATATCAGAATGGCACCTGGACTTCCCTCTCACCATTATCAACAATCTGTTCTATTTCTTTGTTGTTGTTGTTTTTGTGTCTTTCTGTCTTTTCTATGAACAATGGCTCTTTGTCTTATATTCAAACTCCCTGAGAAAAAGAATCATGTTGATTTCACTGGTGAATGTCAATCTATAAAAGATTGATTGCTAGCTTTTGAGCCAGTTATTGAGTCATCTATATAGATTTCTGGCTTTTTAGTTAGATTCCTATCTGTGGGCCAATGATCTATGGCTAGGATCATGCAGCCATGAAACAGCTTTTCTTAAAACAAGAATAAGTGCATAATTGATTCTTTTGTTCTGCAATATGAAGATACATTTTGTATTTTAAAGCACTCCCAGCTTATACTCCTTTCATTGTATATATACATATACATATGTATATGTATATATATATATATATTTATATATATATGCTCTATGCCCAGTTTAACTAATTGTGTAGTTTGCTTAGGATCTGGCCACATTGTGGTTAGCCAGAGAAACTCAGATCCACCTCAACATGTAATCCCCTTGTTGTCATGAATTGCTTAGGCTGATTTGCAAAATAACAGGTCTGATATTGTTTTAGATTAGATTCTCATTTTTATTTTATTAAATAATTACTGTTCGCATTAACTTAGGCTATGTAGAAAGTTCCTTTTTACACTGTCAAATATTATTAACTCTTTTCAAGCATCAATTTTGTTTCCCAAAGTGAAACATAAATTTACAAGTAGAATTGAGTCATCTCTCAAATAAAGCTATAACTTAGTGTGAGAGTGGGCGATGAAATGTTAGACCAATGGTTCCCAGGCATTGTGTTGAATTGGAGAAAGAACACTGGGAAGGGCAAGCTCCTAAAGACAGAGACTGAAGAGAGTGAGTAATTTCTATCACAAGTCAGTGGACTGGGATGAGCCTTACTGCAACAGTTAGAAGGCAAAAATTTGAAGGTAATTTTAATAAAGAGTTCTCTGAGACACAGGGGCACAAATTGTATGACCTTAATAGATAGATGACAAAACATGTCATTGAAACTTTAACACATAAGTCTCATATCTGTGGAAGTCAGGATAGTCTTGATCCAGGAGGCAAGAAAGTTACTGAATTCCATTTTTGTCACATCTTTTCTTGGGATCTCTGGGAAGAAAGTGTAGACAACCATGAAGAGATCATCAGAGCTGACCCAGAACACATCACTAGAAGGAACTTATGAAATTCATCATCTTTGAAGTGTTGAAATTAATGAGAGGATTTATTTAGTCCATTCAAGGTGCTCAGACATGTCTGGAGTGAAGGATGAATGGAGCCACAGTAAAATGTTGTTGAATGCATTGGAGATATTTCTAAAGAATCTCCCAGGAGTAAGGAAGAGGCTAGAAATCTAGAACTAAAGAGGTAGTAGCAATGTGCAACTGAAATTCTATTTTTATTTTTCATGGGACTAACTTTGAATCCAAAGTGTGGTAGAATGTGAGAAAATATTATTTATGTACTGATTTTAAATAGGATACTTCTCAATTATACTGAGAAACTGGGTAATGTCACAAAAGGGAGAGATTATAAGTTTCAAAAGGACATGAATGTACATCACAAAATAAATTCCAAGACTGGGGACTTTGTGAAGCAACTATTTATTTTCCACTATATTTTTTATGCTCTTTTCTGATTTTCTTCCTTCAGTGTTGGATGAACCTAAAAATCATATAATCAACCTTTTGAACTTCCTAGTGATATTTTTATAACATAGAGTACAAAATTAAATCACATATTTAACATTAATTAAATATATAAATAACTATTTAAAAAAGACTAAACACAAGTACTTATATTATTGCAATTATGAGCACAACTTTGTTTTACATATATAAACATGAACCCATGTGGTACAGGAAAAAGAAAAGACAATGTGGTATGAGTACTTCTATTTCTGATATAATCCACGATTCACTTCATTTCACTCTATCAGTTAAGATGGTCAGGACTTGTACTCATTCCCATGGAACCGAGTCTTAAGTTAATGTAAGTTAAAGCAGAGACTATTTGAATTAAGGAAACTTAGCTGCTGCTGCTGATTTGGCCACATTGATTCTCCAAGTATAATGGGACTTGGTGCCTTATCTCTATGAAACACACTATGGAAAGTACACATTCTTTACCTCTCCAAGTGAGGTAATGGGCATATCCCTATAAGAGGTGGGTGAGTTGATCTCAGTGTGTAGTTAGTGTATTAATTCTGAGAAGCTTTAAAAAATATTATAATATCTCAGACACAAATGAAGTCAGTTAAAATCAGAATCTCAAAAGGTAGGACCTAGGCATCAATTATTTTGAATCTTCCCTGGTGATTCCAATGTGCTATAAGAGACCTACTCAGCTAGGGAAGCATGCTGGTCTGAGCCATCCTCAAAGGTCATACTTCACTTCTTGGTTTATATATAATTCCACAGTTGACCAACCCTACTTCTGATTTGAGTACTTTTAAAATTAGATTTATTAGGACACCCTCATGTGGAAGTAATTCAGAATTCTTGAGGTGACTGTATATCTCTGTTCTCATTATTATGAATTGATTTATAGGTTCATGCAAAGACATAGTTTTGGGGTAGGGAGAATGGGGTGCACTTATATCACCAGTTGTAGAAAAATTCAGAAAGATAATAATAGAAGTTTAACTATACTGGCATTTTTTTTTTTTTTTTTTACTAATAGACTCTCATTAAATTTTAATTATCTTACCTCCTAGTGTTGGAATTGGCTGAATGGATTTTAGAATGAAAGGAATTTGCCTGGTATTTGTCTCAATAGAACCCTTTACATTGTTAGGAAATGCATTTGATACATTTGACATTTATAATTTCATAGGGATATATTAGTTTTCTAGAGCCTTCAAAAATCGGCAGGTTTATTTAAATATGATAGAAAATTCAGGTCAAATTGAGTGTTGTGGCACATATATGTAATCCAAGTGACTGGGGAGGCTGAGGCAGGAATATTTTAAGTTTGAGGCCAGCCTCAGCAATTAGGGAGACCCTGACTCAGAAAATAAAAAGGGCTGGGTATGTAGTTCCATAGTGAGTACCCCTGGGTTCAATCTCCAGTGCCTGGGGGAAAAATTAGGGTCAAATTTTTTGTCATTTCTTTATCTGATCATCCTGAAAGACATTGACCTGCCTGTGGAAACAGCTTTGAGTTTGGGGATATGTCTGTGAAGTCATTGTTTCTCACCATGGAAGGGAAACTATAATTCATTTTCTCACCAGTGTAAAATTGCATACTCCCTTTTTTAATGCATGTAAATTTTGGGATTAAATTTTCTTGGATAATGTAATCTAATTTTATTCATAAGTTGAGGAATTAGGTGGAAAAGGATATAATATTGAGTTGTTTGAAAATGTTTTGAAGTTAATGAAAAGTACCAACCATACTTTAAACAGTTCAAAAACTATTTGAATTTCCATTCAATTTCCAAACATTTTTTTTTTTTCACAGAGGGCATTTTTATTTTTCTCCTTAAAAGACTTTGTACTTGTCTTCAAGTGAAATTGGCTTTAAGGCACTTTATACTCAGCTTTTTTTTTTTTTTTTTTTTTTTTTTTTTAGATCTTTTTTTTTTTTTTTTTTATTTATTTATTTTTTTTACGTTTACATAGGGTAATGATGTTTATTATATTTTTCCCCACCCCCCCACCCCTCCCACCCCTCCCACCCCTCCCACCCCTCTTTTCCCTCTACACAGTCCTTCTTTCCTTCATTCTTACTGCTCTCCTTAGCCTAACTCTAAACCTAACCCTAAACCTAATGCTAGCCCCTCCCACCCCCCATTATATGTCCTCATCCGCTTATCAGCGAGATCATTTGTCCTTTAGTTTTTTGAGATTGGCTTATCTCACTTAGCATGATATTCTCCAATTTCGACCATTTGCCTACAAATGCCATAATTTTATCATTCTTCATTGCGGAGTAATATTCCATTGTATAAATATGCCACAGTTTCTTTATCCATTCATCAACTGAAGGGCATCTAGGTTGGTTCCACAATCTGGCTATGGTGAATTGAGCAGCAATGAACATTGATGTGGCTGTATCTCTGTAGTATGCTGATTTTAAGTCCTTTGGGTATAGGCCAAGGAGTGGGATAGCTGGGTCAAATGGTGTTTCCATTCCAAGCTTTCTGAGGAATCTCCACACTGCTTTCCAGAGTGGTTGCACTAATTTGCAACCCCACCAGCAATGTATGAGTGTTCCTTTTTCACCACATCCTCGCCAACACCTATTGTTGCTTGTATTCTTGATAATCGCCATTCTAATTGGGGTGAGATGAAATCTTAGGGTGGTTTTGATTTGCATTTCCCTTATTACTAGGGATGTTGAACATTTTTTCATATATCTGGTGATTACTTGTACATCTTCTTCTGTGAAGTGTCTGTTCATTTCCTTAGCCCATTTGTTGATTGGATTATTTGTATTCTTCGTGTAGAGTTTTTTGAGTTCTTTATAGATTCTGGAAATTAGCGCTCTATCTGAGGTATGGTTGGCAAAGATATTCTCCCACTCTGTAGGCTCTCTCTTCACATTTCTGATAGTTTCCTTTGCTGAGAGAAAGCTTTTTAGTTTGAATCTATCCCAGTTGTTTATTCTTGCTTTTATTTCTTGTGCTATGGGAGTCCTGTTAAGGAAATCTGATCCTGAGCCAACAAGTTGAAGATTTGGACCTACTTTTTCTTCTATAAGATGCAGGGTCTCTGGTCTGATTCCGAGATCCTTGATCCATTTTGAGTTGAGTTTTGTGTAGGGTGAGAGATAGGGGTTTAGTTTCATTCTATTGCATATAGTTTTCCAGTTTTCCCAGCACCATTTGTTGAAGAGGCTATCTTTTCTCCATTGCATATTGTTGGAACCTTTGTCCAGTATGAGAAAATTGTATTTATTTGGGTTTGTGTCCATGTCCTCTATTCTGTACCATTGATCTACCTGTCTATTTTGGTACCAATACCATGCCGTTTTTGTTACTATTGCTTTGTAGTAGAGTTGAAGATCTGGTATTGCAATACCCCCTGCTTCGCTCTTGCTACTGAGGATTGCTTTAGCTATTCTAGGTTTTTTATTCTTCCAGATGAATTTCATAATTGCTTGCTCTATTTCTGCGAGGTACATCATTGGGATTTTAATTGGAATTGCATTGAATCTGTATAGAACTTTAGGTAGTATAGCCATTTTGACGATATTAATTCTGCCTATCCAGGAACATGGGAGATCTTTCCATCTTCTAAGGTTTTCTTGAATTTCTTTCTTTAGTGTTCTGTAGTTCTCATTGTAGAGGTCTTTCACCTCTTTTGTGAGATTGATTCCCAAGTATTTTATTTTTTTCGATGCTATTGTGAATGGAGTAGTTTTCCTAATTTCTCTTTCTGAAGATTCATCACTTATGTATAAAAATGCATTGGATTTATGAGCATTGATCTTGTAACCTGCTACTTTACTGAATTCACTTATGAGTTCTAAAAGTTTTCTGGTGGAATTTCCAGGTTCCTCTAAATATATAATCATGTCATCAGCGAACAGGGATAGTTTGAGTTCTTCTTTTCCTATTTGTATCCCTTTAATTTCTTTGGTTTGTCTGATTGCTCTGGCTAGAGTCTCAAGGACGATGTTGAATAGAAGCGGTGAAAGAGGGCATCCCTGCCTTGTTCCAGTTTTTAGGGGGAACGCTTTCAGTTTTTCACCATTTAGAATGATATTAGCCATGGGCTTAGCGTAGATGGCCTTTATAATGTTTAGGAATGTTCCCATTACCCCAATTTTTTCTAGTGTTTTGAGCATGAAGGGATGCTGTATTTTATCAAATGCTTTTTCTGCATCTATTGAAATAATCATGTGATTCTTAACTTTAAGTCTGTTGATATGGTGAATGACATTTATTGATTTCCGAATGTTGAACCAACCTTGCATCCCTGGGATAAAACCCACTTGATCGTGGTGCACTATTTTTTTAATATATATTTGTATGCGATTTGCTAAAATTTTGTTGAGAATTTTTGCATCGATGTTCATTAAGGATATTGGTCTGAAATTTTCTTTCCTTGATGTGTCTCTGTCTGGTTTAGGTATCAGGGTGATATTGGCTTCATAGAACGAGTTTGGTAGGGTTCCCTCCTCTTCTATTTCATGGAATAGTTTGAGGAGTATTGGAATGAGCTCTTCTTTAAAGGTTTTATAGAACTCGGCTGAGAACCCATCTGGTCCTGGACTTTTCTTTGTTGGTAGGCTTTTGATGACCTCTTCTATTTCATTGCTTGAAATTGGTTTATTTAAGTTGTGTATGTCCTCCTCGTTCAGTTTAGGTAGTTCATATGTCTCTAGAAATTTGTTGATGTCTTCAAGGTTTTCTGTTTTGTTGGAGTATAGATTTTCGAAATAGCTTCTAATTATGTTTTGTATTTCACTCGTGTCTGTTGTGATGTTTCCTTGTTCATTCCGAATTTTAGTAATTTGAGTTTTCTCCCTCTTTCTCTTTGTTAGTGTGGCTAAGGGTTTATCAATTTTATTTATTTTTTCAAAGAACCAACTATTTATTTTATTAATTTTTCCGATTGTTTCTTTTGTTTCGATTTCGTTGATTTCGGCTCTGATTTTAACTATTTCCTGTCTTCTACTACTTTTGGTATTGGTCTGCTCTTCTTTTTCTAGTGCTTTGAGCTGTAGTGTTAACTCGTTTATTTGTTGATTTCTACTTCTTTTTTTGAATGCACCCCATGAAATAAATCTTCCTCTAAGTACTGCTTTCAGAGTGTCCCAGAGATTTTGATATGATGTGTCTTTGTTCTCGTTTACTTCTAAGAATTTTTTTATTTCCCTCCTGATGTCTTCTGTTATCCATTCATCATATAATAGTGTATTATTTAGTCTCCAGGTATTGGAGAAGTTTCTGTTTTTTATTCTGTCATTTATTTCTAATTTCAATCCATTATGATCTGATAGAGTACAAGGTAGTATCTCTATCTTCTTGTATTTACTAACAGTAGCTTTGTGGCATAAAATATGGTCTATTTTAGAGAAGGATCCATGTGCTGCTGAGAAGAAAGTGTATTCATTCTTTGTTGGATGGTATATTCTATATATGTCCGTTAAGTCTAAATTGCTGATTGTGTTGTTGAGATCTATAGTTTCTTTATTCAATTTTTGTTTGGACGATCTATCCAGTGGTGAGAGAGGTGTGTTAAAATCGCCTAGTATTATTGTGTTGTGGTCTATTTGATTTCTGGAATTGAGAAGGATTTGTTTGACGTACGTGGATGAGCCAATGTTCGGGGCATAGATATTTATGATTGTTATGTCTTGCTGATTTATGCTTCCCTTAAGCAGCATGTAATGTCCTTCTTTATCCCTTCTGACTAGTTTTGGTTTGAAGTCCACATTATCTGAGATGAGGATGGATACTCCAGCTTTTTTGCTGTGTCCATGTGCATGGTATGTTTTTCCCCATCCTTTCACCTTTAGTCTATGGGTGTCTCTTTCTATGAGATGTGTCTCTTGCAGGCAGCATATTGTTGGATTTTTCTTTTTAATCCAATCTGCCAGTCTGTGTCTTTTGATTGATGAATTCAGGCCATTAACATTCAGGGTTATTATTGTGATATGATTTGTATTCCCAGTCAATTGACTCATATTTGTTTTTGACATGATTTGGTTTCTCCTTTATTTGGCTATTCCTTTAGGCTAGCGCCTCCTGTTGCTGATTTGCATCGTTGTTTTTCATCTCTTCCTCATGGAATATTTTGCTGAGAATGTTCTGTAATGCTGGCTTTCTTTTTGTAAATTCCTTTAGCTTTTGTTTATCATGGAAGGATCTTATTTCATCGTCAAATTTGAAGGTAAGTTTTGCTGGGTATAAGATTCTTGGTTGGCATCCATTTTCTTTCAGGGCTTGGTATATGTTGTTCCAGGCCCTTCTAGCTTTTAGGGTCTGGATTGAAAAATCTGCTGATATTCTTATTGGTTTCCCTCTGAATGTAATTTGATTCTTTTCTCTCGCGGCCTTTAAAATTCTGTCTTTATTTTGTATGTTAGGTATTTTCATAATAATGTGCCTTGGTGTGGGTCTGTTGTAATTTTGTATGTTTGGAGTTCTATAAGCCTCTTGTACTTGGTTTTCCATTTCGTTCTTCAGATTTGGGAAATTTTCTGTTATTATTTCATTGAATAGATTGTTCATTCCTTTGGTTTGTTTCTCTAAGCCTTCCTCAATCCCAATAATTCTCAAATTTGGCCTTTTCATGATATCCCATAGTTCTTGGAGATTCTGTTCATGATTTCTTACCATCTTCTCTGTTTGTTCCACTTTGTTTTCAAGGTTAAATATTTTGTCTTCAATGTCTGAGGTTCTGTCTTCCAGGTGTTCTATCCTACTGGTTATGCTTTCTATGGAGTTTTTAACTTGGTTTATTGTTTCCTTCATTTCAAGGATTTCAGTTTGGTTTTTTTTCAGTATCTCTAACTCTTTATTGAAATGATCTCTTGCTTCCCGTATTTGGTCTTTTAACTGTTGATTGGTGCGATCATTTAATGCCTGCATTTGCTCTTTCATCTCCTCCTTCAATGCCTGCATTTGCTCTTTCATCTCCTCATTAGCTTCCCTGATCGTTTTAATTACGTACATTCTGAACTCCCTTTCTGACATTTCTTCTGCTCTGCTGTCTTTGGGTTTTATTGATGTAGTATCTAGGTTTGTTTGGGACATTTTCTTCCCTTGTTTTCTCATAATGGTCAGTTGTCAGTGGGACCCTGAGATATTGCAGTTTTCCACTATTGGCTTATAGTGTCCCAGTAGATTTCCAGTGTATCACCTCCCAGCCTTCAGCAGCCTGATGTCTTGGAGGAATCTGATAAAGCAGCTCATTCGAAGAATACTGCCCCTAGCCCCCTACTGGTTCCACGTTTTGGAACTGGCTCTGTGCGGAAATGCTCTCACTGTGGGCCTGCACCGTGCAGCTGGCCGTGTGGGAAGAGCCCACTGCCGGAGTGTGGAAGACTACCTTGGGAAGACTCAAGCTGCCCTGCCCGGCTCTGCTAAGCCACCTCTATCTGGGCCTGCCACCCGGGCTGAGCTTTACCCAGTGGGCAGACTCACCCGTGGCTCCACTTCAGTCCGAGTCTCTCAATGCCTCCCCTTCTTAACTCCTGGGTTCTGGAGCGACCGGGGGTGCAGTCTCCCTCTAGGCCGCCATCTTGGATCGCCCCGTGAAGAGAGCCCGCAGCCGGAGTGGGCAGAGCCGCCTGAAGAGGTCTCCGGCTGCCCTGTCCTTATCCCTGAGGCTGATTGCAGATCGAGGCTCTCCGCTGGTTCTTTGCAGGAGTACACTGCACTGCAGCAGCTCCGGGACTCGGAGCGTGCTCTGTTCAGACAGGCTCTCACTAGCCGGCCAGTTCCGTTCCGAGAACCTGGAGAAGCTGGCTGTGTGGGCGGGGCCCACCGCCGGAGTGCGCAGGACTGCCTGTGGATGACTCTAGCTGCCCTGCCCGGCTCCGATAAGCCACCTCTATCTGGGCCTGCCACCCGGGCCGAGCTTTACCCAGTGGGCAGACTCACCCGTGGCTCCACTTCAGTCCGAGTCTCTCAATGCCTCCCCTTCTTAACTCCTGGGTCCTGGAGCGACCGGGGGTGCAGTCTCCCTCTAGGCCGCCATCTTGGATCGCCCCGTCTATACTCAGCTTAAGAAGCATTCTTTTATATGTATTGGCTTTGATGTTTAATTATTACAAAGCAATCATAATACAATTAAATTGTGTTGATGTTTTCTTGAATTGTTTATCTGCTAATTTCATTGCATTTCATTTAATTCAATTATATCAAATAGTTATAATATATGCTTTTTATGATTGTTTCTATTATGGGAAATACAGTTTATCACTTAATTGGAAAAGGTTCAGGGTATTCTTTAATGCCTTTTGTGTTTCTTAATTTGAGTTTTTCAAATATATGAGAATGTGGGAGTTATGCCACTAAGGATGCTTTTAATGCTGCAAGTTAACTGACAACTCATTTCATTTTAGTAAATAATATTTCGTTTTATTGAAAAATCCAGAGCTATGTTAGCTTCAAGCAAAGTTTGACTTAGTGTCTAGGAATGTTATCAAGGTTCACATTTCTATTTATCAATCTGCCTTTCTTGGATTCAAATTCATTGGTAGTTTGGCTCCCTTTGTAGCTTCAAGGTGGCTACCAATAACTTATGGACTAGATGCTTCTAAGCATGCTCATCAGTTTTTCATACAATGTCTTAGGGTTCACTCTGAATATTCAATTCAGACCCTGTCCTAATTAAGCTCATCACCATGCACTTAGAGATGAAATATACTGGTTAACTTTATGTCCCTAATTTCAAAAATGGAATCAATTTCTTTAGAGCATTATTGCTCCCCATATCAATGATTTGTTACTACATAACAAAATAAAACTCAGTGACTTACACCCACCACATTTATGTGTGGGCTAGGATATGGGGAGGTCTTAGCTGGGTCTTCTGTCTCAGGACCTCTGTCAAGCACCGGGTGTTGCCTGGGGCCATAGACACCTCAAAGCTCAACTAGGAAAGGATCTGCTTTAAGACTTTTCCCCATGGTTGTTGGTCGAGGTCACTTCCTTGTAGATTATTGGATTTAAGGACCTAGGTGCTTGCTAGCTATTGTCCAAGACCTCTCAGTTCCTCCCCACGTGGTTCCCTTCAGTATGGCACATTGTTTTATTAAAGTTTCAAGTAAAGAAGGCAATAGAGAAAGAATTCCAGCAAGAGAAAAAGCACACTTCTTTTTTAAACAATCTGATCACATAAGTTCTATTCATCACTTTTTCTGTATTCTATTCATTAAAAACAAGTCACTAGGTTCTATCCACACACAGAAAGGGTAGCATAAGGGCTTGAATACTAAGAGGCAGGTTCCACTGGGAAATATGTCAGCAGCTATCTACCACCCTTGGTCAACTCAATTTGGCTGATTAGACTTTTACTGTTTTATATAACTGGTAAAATAATTTTGAAGATATGACCTCTAAGTACAGATTCACTATAGTTTTCAGTTAAAATATTATCTGTATGATGCCTCATAGATTAAAATGTCTCTCCTTTCTGAGGCATTGCATTAATAAAGTAGACATCATTTGTAGCAAAAAGAAAAGGAATAATTAAGTTTCTGAAGCCAATAGGCTTAGAAAATGGATTTAGGGCATCCAAATTATAGCAGAATAAATGATTGGTCCATGAAAGAAAGTAGCCTTGACATCTGTCAGCCACCAGCCAACTCTGGCAACATAGATAAGGGAATGTTTTTCTCTAAATTATCAATAGGAGAAGTTTAAAGGCTGCATCTCTATTAGAAAGGTGTAGGAGAATATTTGAGTCCTATAAACCTTCCAACTCAGATCAAAAAGAACTATTTTACTGATTTTAAACACACAAAAAATACAAAACCATGAGTCAACATTAGTTAACTGATTTCTCATGTCATTTCTCATGATTACTTTTATTTTGTTGGTACTGATTTTCAGGAAAGACATTCAGGTAGATAAACAATTAAAAAACAGAAAGTCAGTATCATGGGATAATTCAGAACCATTCTCTTGGGAGCTTAGAAATGTCTTCTTAGAGGTGTTATGACTGAGTGGAAGTAGCTGTTGATCTGAAAATTATCAGATGTAATCCTAGCTTGAACTCTGATTCCTCTGAGACTTTAATGAACTATATATCCTCTATGCATATACACTTTCTTGTTTATGAAAGGAAGGTGGTAAAGCGTCACTTCTCCTTACCTTTGCTGACAGAACTCTTATAAATCAAATATAAGTGTTCCAAATGAGTTATTACTCCATTCTTTCCAATGCAACACTAATATTTACAAGAACGCCTTTTCCAGCTTAAGTTCGATTTGGATTTGATACACTTAGATTAAAAATTTATACACACAAAATTTCAACATTTTCATTGGCAGTTACTTTCATTAATATTTACTGAATATTGATTATGCATAAGGCAATGATTTTCAGTTTTTTAGAGTGGCTTATAGATTTCTGCGTTGAAAGAAAAAAATTATGTCTAAGAGACAAAGTCAATTCAAACCAGTGAGTTTTCCATTTGAGAGAGTTAGAAATAAGGCTCCATAAGATGGGCAGTTTTAAACAGGATAATGAAGAAAGGATTCAAAATGGATTTGGTGTGGGACTTGCAGGATAAGTAGGATTTTAAATTGTGGGGATGATACATCAGAGCTTTTACTTCAGAAAGAAAAGAGGTCAAAATGTAGCTGGCAGAAGTATTGTACAAGCAACGTGCACACACTAATAGCTCCATGTGACTTGACTTGCATGTAAGGTGCGTACTGTGAAGTACTAGGGTTTGAAGTTCCTAAGTGGGCTGGGAGTCAGACTCTGGAGAACCTTGAAGGCTAGTTGAAGGAGTCTCATGTTATTTTGTGAGGTAAGGGTAGTTATTATGGGTTCTGAGTGACAGGATTGAAAGTGGAGAGGGAGAGTTAGGAAGCTGATGTAATAGTCTCGAAGTGGCTTACCACATTAAGTATGGTTTTCTTTACAAGCAGCTGCTCAGTAAAAAATTGAATGACTAACCCTGAAAATAACTTCCAGCTTTAAGTAGCTGACATCACTTGAAATTATTTCCTCATTAAGTTTCCATGTAGCAGGTCATTTCTAGTTTTCAAACTATATCTTTTTTTCCTCTTTGTAAAACTCATTGTTTTAAAAGAAGAATATAATGTTTTTGGTTGTTTCTTATGTCTTGTTCTTGATATAGGCTTTGTTTCATATGAGAACTCTTGTATTTTTAGGCAAAGTAGATTCATCTCTCTCTCTTTCTCATAGGGGACAAAGTTTATAATCCCGTGGTTGTGACATCTTGTCTGTTTCCATGGGAATGGATGCAACAGAGCATATTTAGCACTATGGACTTGATCCAGGTGGAAATATCTGTAGGAGTCTGAAATGTGAGGTGGGTATAAGGCTATGGGTGTTCCTGGCACTGCCTTGGTGTTAATATCTTCATTGAAAACATCAGAAAAGAAATAAAATGGCAAAGTTGGTGATAATCCTGCAGAAGTAGTTTCTCTAACACCAGCATTAAGTGGGTTTGGTTTGCTCTTAAGGATACTTAGTAGGGCTTGTGTGTTATTAACCAAATCAATAGATCCTTCTCTATCCTTATTTCACATTATGATTTTATCTACAGTAGAAATAAAGTGAGGAATAGTTAGAGATGTGACATTTTCCTCTTTTTAAGAAATGATTTTCCTTAAATACTTCCAAAAAATAAATGTAGAACAGTTACAGGAAGACAGCAGTGCACTACAGGTCAAGAATAAGACTTTCCAACATGGACAGTGCTAGTGTGGGTGTCCCATTCTCTGGTGTATTTATGTCCAAATTTGGGAAAAGGATATGGATTCATAACTCTTTATCTTTAGCTCAAGTAGTTATCCTCAAGAATATCTTTGTGCAATCTTCTCAATTTTAGAATATGAATAATAAAAAATCATTTATAGACATCTGAAACTTCATTATGAAATGAACAACTCTTTTTTATCAACTAATCACTATGGACATCTGTAAATCACTTCTCCTCATATATTACCCTTCTTTCCTTAACAGCTGTCTTAAACTCCTTCCCATCTATTCAGTCTTATGATTAATGTGGAATTGTGCCCATCCTCAAATGTAAACCTGGGGATCGCTTCAAGGATAGGTAAGGGTCGTAGGTTGTGTTGTTTTGACAAATATTCACATGCTCCTATCCATTGTGAGTATACTTTCCCAACTCACAGCTGTTCAATTTGGTCAATGCCAATGGAACATGAAAAATGATAATCTATTCCACATTTAAGCACTCACTTTAAATGTGACCTTCCTGTCTGCCAGGGAATGGGAGTATGAGCCAGGATTCCAAAGGGAGACAGAATCAATATGAGATTTGTAGGATGAGGGATTTAAGAATTAAAAATTATACAAATGTGGAAGGAGATGAAGCAGTGAAGGTTTAGAAGAGATTTCTGAAGGTCAGAGAAGAAGTCAAGAGTCAATCTGAGAAGTCAAACACATTCAGACACAGAAAAGGAAGCTTGCAGGGTGGTCTTTTGCCATGTGCATCCACAAGCAAACATCTGGTGGTGATCAGGAGGCTACTATTGGTCAGAAGGACAGTATTCAGGAAGGATAATTAAATGCAGAACAAATGAGCAAGAATAAACTAGGGGGCACTTCCCAATCTGTTCATCACGGCATCTTACATTCACAACTTTCAGAGAGTAGATAATGACTGCTTCTTCTGCCAAATCCTCGTCTGGCCAAAGGTAGCATGGAGCTTTATAGAGAAGTGTACTCTAGGAAAGAGTTCCCAGATTAACAAAATGCACAGTCCACTTACACAATGGGCACGTGCCATGTTGGGAGAACTCCTTCAACCTGGGTCAAAATGAAGGGCACAGAGTATGGAATCACAGCTAGTACAGAGCCTCAGTCAGCTTTCATATAATGTGAAGAAGTAAATATTTGATGTAGTGAGCCACTGAGACATTGGGGTTGTAATTGGGAGTGCACTTGATCAATAATGAATTAATAGTGGAAGTGAGGGACTGTTCAAATTGAAAGACAAAAATATGGATTGTTTCTTTTGTTGTGGGCTAGGGAAGAAAGAATCTGGAGAAAGAGTAACCTGTACTTTTGATGTTTAAAGCAGATGATAGAAAGTTATAATGGATAACTTGCAAGAGGCATAATGACTTGATGAATTGAGGCTGTGGGTGCAAACATTTTGTAAAAGAAGTTACTAGAGTGAGCTGGTTGTTATCAGCTGCATTGAATAAAGTTCTATGAGAAAGATATGAACTCAAAGAATTTATCTTCTTTAAGGAAAGAATGAGAAACAAAATAGATAACTTTGAAGGCTTGAAAATTGGGAAATAGAGTATTTCTCTCTTATATTTAAAATATGTGAATAAATTGTGTAAGTCACAAAATGTGATTAATATTGAGGTTAAGATAGTTGTGGAGCAAAAAAAAAAACCAAAATGAAAAAAGTCATGGTTACCCTGTTATTAAATCTTTTAAGTTTTGATTAGATTAGTGTACTCCTCTGATAATTTTGAGTTAGACAAAATTGCTTAGGAAAAGAGAAAATTTCAAGGAAGCCTAAATAAAGAGTTGTAATTAAGTTGAGTTAAGCATATTTCATTAAGAATTGTAAGTGTAGCTATTATTACATAGACCTAAATAGAATCAGACAGATAATAAGATATAGTTTTTGAAGAGTTGTATGACCAAAACAACATCACCCTGGGTCAAAATCTGATTGTGACTGAGGTGTTAAATAACATTTCAACTTCATAATGAAACTTTTCAAGTTCATGGCAATTCATCAGGAAGACCAAACAATTTTTAGTGCATATGAACCTAATAACAGAGCTACAAAATTTATCAAGCAAAAACAGACAGAACTAAGGGAAAATTTTTCAAAAACCATTAGAGAATGAATTAACCTTCTCTTAGCAACAATTAAAAATAATATCCAAAATCTGTATATAGAAGATCTGAATAGTACTATCTCCCAACCTGAGCAAACTGACATTTAACAAAGATTACCATCAATGGCAATGCAGAAAATATTCAACAAGATAAAACATATGCCAGATATTAAAATAACTCTGAATAAATGTCACAGAATAGACATAGAGGTACTTTTTTCCATAAAATCATAATGGAACAAATTAGAGATCAAAACCTTAAATTTGCAGAAAATTTCCAAATATTTGAAAATTTTCCTAAGTAATCCATATGTCAAAGCGGAAATCAGAAGGGATAATAGTATATAAAATCATTTCAAACTTTATGTTAATGAAAATTTATGGGATGCAACTAATTAGTGCTTAGAGGGAAGTTTTAAAATTTAGTCCTATTTTGGAATATAAGAAGAAATTAAATTGCAGGAACTATGTGCTCACTTTGGAAGTCAGAAAAGTAAATGTAACACTGTGTAGGATAAATGAGTAAATAAAGATAAGATCAGACAGCAACAAATTAGAAATCAGATGAACAGAGAGTATTTATAAAGTAAAAATTTGTTGAACTTAGTAAAATAGATAAACCCATAACTAATCAAGAAAAAAAGAGATATTAAACTAATGTATAATATCAAGAATAAACAGAAAACATTACCAGATATTCTACAGAAAATTAAAGGGTAATAAGTGACCGTAATTTTTATGCCAATAAATTTGAAAAGATAGATGAAATGGGTTCATTGTTTGAATTATGCAAATTATTAAAAGTGGAGTTTTACCCTATTACTAAAGAAATAGAGCACTGAAATATCCACAAATTTGTCAAAGACATTGGGGTTTTATTAAAAATATTCTTAAAAAATTTCTTCCTACATAGAAACTGCAGTTCAAGTAGTATCACTAGTGAATTTTATGCAATGTTTAAGAAAAAAAAATGCCAATTCTACATAAACTATTTTGGAAAATTGAAATTAGGAAATCCTTTCCAATTCATTTACTGAGGCCTACATATTCAAAAAACTTTTGATAAAAACATTACAAGAAAATTATTATAACCTGCACTTAGGAACATAGACACTAAAATCCTTAATAAAATATTTAAAAATCAAATTAGCAAAATTAAACATATCTATGTTAGTTAATTCCAAGAGTGGAAAATTGATTCAATAGTGAAAATTCAAACAAAAAATTAATTATATTAATAGCATAAAGGAGATCATATCATATAGAGCTAACAAAATTCAGTATGTATTTATGATAGAAATTCCTATGGACTAGAACTAAGGAAATCTTCTTGGTGTGATAAAGAACATCTATAAATGTCCTTCATTAACATAATATTTATTGGAAATTATGTATGCTTTTTACAAAGGAAGTATTAAAGACTCTTGCCAAAGAGGAAAAAAAGAGACATAAAAAAGTAGAATGGAAGTATTAAAACTTTCTGCATTAGTAGGCATTCTCTATGTAAATTAAGAAAACAAAGTTCTGGGAAATACTCCTACCATTAAGAAGTCAATTTAGCAAACCCACAGGATAAAAGACCATTACACATGAACAAAGAAAAGAACCAAATGTGTTTTTCTATAGAACAACTAAGAAATGGAAAATCAAATAAAAATAAAGTACCACTTTCAATAAAAAGACATATAATATATAGGATTAAACTAAACAAAATATGTGCAAGACCTCTAACTCTAGACTGCTGTGTCGATTGAAGAAATAAAGGAAAATGAAGAGATATGCCAAGTTCATTAATTGGAAATCTAAACATTATCAAAGATGACCAATTTCTCAAAACTCAGCTGAGGATTTAAGATGGTTTAACCCAAATTCCAACAGACTCCTTTTGTCCTTTTGGTAGAAATTTAAAAGATAATTTTAAATTACATGAAAATGCCAAGCACCTAGAATAGCTAAAACAGCTTTTACAAAGAAGAAGAAAAGTGGTGTACTTTTCTGGCCTGACTTCCAGAATTACCTAATGGCAAAACACATTAAGTTTATGGAACAGAAGATGGTGTCCAGAAAGAGAACCACCTCTACATTGTTAAATGATGTCTAATAAAGGTAGTTACTGATAGTTCTTTGGAGGAAATGGTAACTTTTCAACACATGGTGCTGAGACAACTGAATATTTTCCTAAAAAAAATAAAATTCACCCTAGTGCTTTACACAGATTACATTCACTCTCAGTTATATACATAAATGTAATAGCAAAAATACGATATTTCTACAAGAAAATAATAGTGTAGGCAGATTTCTTGGGTCACATAAAACATTAAACATTGCTGGGTATGGTGGCCCACACCTGTAATCCCACTTGGTTTGGGAGGCTGAGGCAGGAGGATCACAAGTACAAAGTCAGCCTCAGCAATTTAGCGATGCCCTAAACAACTCAGGGAGACCCTGTCTGTAAATAAAATACTAACAAGGGCTGGGGATGTGGCTCAGTGTTTAAGTGCTCCTGGGTTCAATCTCCAGTACCAAAAACAAACATACAGACAAACGAAAAACCCCAACACTAAATATTTAAAATACAATAAATTGGGTTTTGTAAAAATCAAACGCATTTTTAAAAGCACCAGGAAAATTGAAAGACAGTACACAGGAAGAGAATATTCTGAACACCTGTTTTTGACATAAGAAACTTTTACAACTAAAGAACAAAGGAATATATGGACTAAAACAACGGGATACATGTTGAACTTGACCAAACACTTCAAAGAGGATAATGTATAAATGGACAAAAAATACATAGCTAGAAGTATAAAGTGATCAGTCATTAGCAAAATGGTAATTAAAACTCTAGAGAAATGTCATTTATACACAATAATGTGTAATGTGTAATTACACACAGTAATGTTTAATAAATTTTGAAATAATACCATAATGGATTTTGAGTAAATGGAACTATCATTAACTGGTATTAGGAATGTAACATGGTATAATTACAATGGAAAATAGTTTGAAAGTGTCTAACAAAGTGATAGGTACACTTACCATATGACCAGAGAATTCTTCTTTTAGGCGTTTTTCCAAAAGAAAAAAAAAATAGATGTGTACTAGAATATTGATAGTATTCTATTTGAGTTATTTATAATACATAATATGCATTAGTTTTAATAGCCTAAATTTAACACAACACAAGTTTTAATCAACAAAGTAGTTGATAAATTTTATTATATTCATGTAATGGAATACTACTCAGCAATGAAAAGGAATGACCGGCCGTTACGATATAGGAAACATGATGAATGCATGAGTTGCTAAACCATCCTAAGGGGAAGAAGTCAGACATAGAGTGCAAACTATAGAATGAGGTTTGACATTTTTTTTCCTATAAATATTGTAGATATTTCAGGTTCTCTGAACCCTCCAGTCTCTATCATGAGTAGTCAGTTTTGGTATTTGAGTGTAAAATCAGGTATAGACAAGATACAAATGAATGTCGCTGGTTCCAATGAAGTTTTATTTATGAAAATAGGCACAGCTTGGTTTGCCACAAAAGCTATAATTTGCCAACCCCTGATCTATAATTTATTCATAAAAAATTCTAGAGCAGAAAAATGTAATATCTAGGAATAGAATTCAAAATAATGATAGCCCAGGATGGAAGTAGGTAGTAACTTGGTTGCTAAGCAATGGGAGAGCATTCTCTCTTGTGAACATGTGAAGTCAATGTTCCAGATCTTGATTGGAGTGGTAGTTACTTGTGGCGGACTTCTTCCAAAATTCATCCACTTGTTTTTGTAGAAAGGCATATGTTCAGGTGTGGGGAGAAGAAAGTAAATCTTAGAGAGTGAAAGTAATCATATGAAAATTTGCATTCATGGAGCAGTAATGGAGAAGGCATGGTGAGTCAGAGTGTAAAGTTAGGAAGATTAAGGAACTGCTCATGTCCATGAACACTATGAAGTAGTAAATGGTATATATCATACCATATTAGATTTTATGTACCATACTGCACATCATATTAATGTACATTTTAATTTTTATGTTTAATTTTGACTTCTGGTTTAGTTAGGTCTGTAACTTGATATTCAATTAGAATTCACTCTTAGTTTCTAACAACCTCCTAGATGATTTTTGCCAAATAGCTCCACATTCCCAAGGAAGAATAGAAAGTAACAGGACTTGCAAGGAAGGAGTGATCTATCCTTTGTTTTGTAATCCTCACCCCCTCACTTACATTATGTATATTGAAGAGTTGATATGAAACTGACCAAATTCGTGGGGAGAATTCTTTGGAAAGAGTTGCTGAAATCCTGGGAAGCTCTTCCTCCACAGTGAAGAGAAAGCTTCCTCCTCAGCTGAGTCTAGAGGGCTTTAAGGAGACCAACTTCACCTGTGTCACCAGTAATTTCTGAGCTACAAGAAACTCACATCTGGGAAATCCAGAGGTGAGAAGGTGACTAGACAATGGTCCTAATGGCGGATCAGTAAGACAGAAAGGCTTTGGAAATAACTTGTACTCACAGGGTTATTCCAGGCCAAAGATGACCCTATTCTTCCATGGAAATGAAAAAACTGAAAGCTGTGCTCAAGAGGAATGATGTAACCACCAAATAAAATGTCTCCCTACAGTTATTTAAACAAAGGGCTTTAATACAGGGCAGAGGGAGTGAGAACTGTTAGCATTCACCCACAGGAGGCAGAGCCCAGAAATGTAAGGACAGAAAGAAGCTCAAGTAAAAAATAATACCTATTTTTTTTTACTTTGATAAGTCTAGAGAAAGTCAATTTCAAATTACATTGGTGGCATTCAAGTGAGATTTTTAGATCCACTACTGCTTTTGTATTCCTCTGCATCAAGTCTAAAGGACCTTGACACAAGCCATGGAGTGCAGAAGCAGAAGTGAGAGGCTTGGGTTTAAAAACGAGAAGACCGTTTCACTTTCTGCATTGTGGCATCCTGTCTAGAAGAGCGTCCAATTTAAAAATCCAAGGCATTTACTTAGACTGCAGACTAAAAATCCAAGGCATTTACTTAGACTTACACTGTGAATATTAGGATATGTGGACCTTTGCAATAACTTTGTTAAGTTCCAAGGATCTATGACCAAGGACCTATAGGTTGAGCACCACCTATTCTGAGAATCTGTATAGATATATGACAGACACACATATACTTTTATAAAGCAATCTAGGCTGATTTCCTAGTCATTTCTTTAAAAAATTCTAATCCTTTAAGTCCTTTTACCTCTCCAGTCTTACCTCCTACTATATTTTATCATTTCTTATATGACTTAGGATCATTTAAACTCCCTGCGATTCTAGTCTTACCTCTTCTTTTAAATTTTTTTTATTTAGTTATACATGATTCATTGTACACAAATGGAGTACAACTTTTCTATGGTTGTACACGATGTAGTCATACCATTCATGTAATCATACATGTACCTAGGGTAATGATGTTTGTCTCATTCCACCATCTTTCCTTCTCACCCATTTCTCTCTACACATTTGAACATTCCTCCATCCTTCCCTTACCCCTTCCACATAAACCCCTCCCCTGTTATGTATCAGCATCCACTTATCAGAGAAAACATTCAGCTTTGATTTTTTGGGATTGGCTTATTTCACTTAGCATGATATTTTCCAACTCCTTGCGTTTACCTGCAAATACCATAATTTTATTCTTCTTTATGACTGAGTAATATTCCATTGTGTATATATGCCAAAGTTTCTTTATTCATTCATCTATTGAAGGAGCACTAATCTCCATGATTTATAAAGAACTCAAAAAACTTAACACCAAAAATACAAATAATCCAATCAATGAATGAACTAAGGAACTGAGCAGACACTTCACAGAATAAGGTATATAATCGATCAACGAATACATAAAAAAATGTTCAACATCTCTAGCAATTAGAGAAATGCAAATCAAAACTACCCTAAGATCTCATCTCACTCCAATCAGAATGTCTATTACCAAGAATACAAGCAACAATAGGTGTTGGTGGGGATGTGGGGAAAAAGGTACACTCATACATTGCTGGTGGGGTTGCAAATTGCTGCAGACACTTTGGAAAGCAGTGTGGAGATTCCTCAGAAAACCTGGAATGGAACCACCACCATTTGACAGAGTTATACCCAAAGGATTTAGAATCAGCATACTACAGTGACGCAGCCACATCAATGTTTATGGCAGCTCAATTCACAATAGCTAGATTGCAGAACCAACCTCTCTCATTGTTTTGTTAAAACACCTCTAACCCTTTTAAACAGTCCTGGTGAAACTGGGTGACAATTCCCAGTGTAGATAATAAATAATTGGGTCTGATGGGTAGGGGCTGGTTGGAAAAGAAAGAAAATCAAATGCTAATCCCTTCAGAGCCTTCCTCCTTCTCCCCTATCCCTCCCCCTGTTGTCAATGTGACCTGCTTACAGGGAATTTTTCCATTCATTAACAGGGCTTCCTTCCTGACTGGACCCTGGGTGGCTTCCTTTCTGCCCTTGGATCACTCTACCTTTGACCCACCTTTCAATTAGGAGTCACTTTGGTCTCTAGTATGCAGGATGGGGATGGGGACGAGGTCATGAGAACAAAGGAATTCTAAACTGCATAAAAGAGGCGGGACTCCCCACTTCCTTGGATACCAGCTCTGGATCCATTCTCTGCAGAAAAGTTCATCTCTGTTCTACCCTTCCAATCAAACTCACTTTCTAGGCTTGCCTCAGCATTTCTTGGGTGGTCAGTGTTCACATCTGAGGAAACAGAACTTGACCCTGATTAATTTTCATCACGGGTAACGCTGGCATACCTGGATTAATTTGTACTGATTTTTGTGCCCCTTTGTCTTTCTTTTTGTGTCTCTGTTGACTTAGTTTCCCCCATCTCTACCTGTTGAAGTCCTACTCATCTTTAAAGACATTTTCAAATGCTACCCCCTTTATAAATTATTTTCTTACTCAGAAAAAATTAATTTTAATTTTAATTAATAAGAGACCCAGAATAGCCAAAGCAATCCTTAGCAAGAGAAGTGAAGCAGGAAGCATCACAATACCAGATCTCAAACTATACTACAGAGCCATAGTAACAAAACAGCATGGTATTAGCACCAAAACAGGTGTGTAGACCAATGGTACAGAATAGAAGACACAGAGACAAACCTACAAAAATACAGTTATCTCATACTAGACAAAAGTGCCAAAAACATTCACTGGAGAAAACATAGCCTCTTCAACAAATGGTGCTGGGAAAAATGAAAAGCCACATGTAACAAAATGAAATTAAATCCCTATCTCTTACCCTGCACAAAACTCAACTCACAGTGGATCAAAGACTTAGGGACTAGAACAGAGACCCTGCAACTACTAGAAGAAAAAGTAGGTTCAAATCTTCACCATGTCAGACTAGGATCTGACTTCCTTAACAAGACCCCTAAAGCTCAAGAAGTTAAATCAAGAATCAATAAATGAAATGGATTCAAACTAAAACCCTTCTTCTCAGCTAAGGAAACAATCAGGAATGTGAAGAGAGAGCCTACAAAGTGGGAGAAAATCTTTACCGCATGCACCTCAGATAGAGCATTAATCTCTAGGATATATAAAGAACTCAAAAAACTTAACACCAAAAAACCAAATAACCCAATCAAAAAATGGGCAAAGGAACTGAACAGACACTTCACAGAACGTACACAATCATTCAACAAATACATGAAAAATGTTCAACATCACTAGTAATTAGAGAAATGTAAATCAAATCTACTCTAAGATTTCCTCTCACTTCAATCAGAATGGCAATTGTCAAGAATACAAGCAACAATAAATGTTGGCCTGGATGTGGGAAAAAAGGTACACTTATACATTGTTGGTGGAAATGCAAAATGGTGCAAACATTAGGGAAAGCAGTATGGAGATTCCTGAGAAAACATGGAATGGAACCACCATTTCACCCACTTATCCCACTCCTCAGTTTACACCCAAATGACTTAAAATCTGCATTTCTTTTTGAAAGAATAAAAACACATATAACTTATAGTCATTTATACATATAGGAATGAATGGAAAATGTCCATATTGAAATTGGAGGTTTACAATTCTTATTTTTGCTATTAAAAATGTTGCAGTCAACCTACTTTTATGTTTTTTGTGTGCAAAGACTCAGATACTTCTGTAAAATAAGCTGCTAGTTATTAAGCTGCCTTGTCTGACACTCTTTTGTACTTTAATTGTATGAAGGGAATATGTCTTGGCTTTTGTGTTATGTGTATATTTCTAACTTAGGAAATTGAGTTACTTGAGGCTTTCATTTTTAAGAGGAGAAGGAGGATGAGAAAATATTAAATTTTAAATGTTGTACTTAACTATTTTCCAGTGCTCATATTTTTCTATCCAAAATAAGAATGTGGGAAAAGATAAATTTGATAAATCTGAGTATATGAAAAATTTACTAACTTTGGTATGATCTTAAATAAAAATATGGTTGTCTTTTTGCCTATTAATAGCAAAAAACAGTGAATCAATGACTGTGTACTTCAGAAATGGAATGCATGAAGTCCTATTTCTCCTTCCCATTAATATATATGACCAATATATGATTGAATAGAATAAATGTGATCAAGTGCTGTATATAAAATTATTTAAACTAATTCTGTCCCCTTAAGAAAGCATTTATATAATTTTAGTAACATTTACACCTTTTGGAATTTCTTCTTGTGTTTTTGTGAGTATGTGGGGCAATGTTTTACAAGGTAATTGTTATTATGCATCTTCATCATAAAGGGTGAAAGAGCTAAGCTCAAGGTAGGTATAAAGAACCTTGAACTGACAACAGGAAGAATTAATTCCCTTAGAAATGAAAAGGTAATTAGTTCATGAAAGGTTTTCAGAGCATCTCCACTCTAGATAAAAGGATTTGTAAATATATTGGGGGCACAAGTTTTCCCTGACTGATGTTGTCGAGATTCTGATAAACCAAACAGATCAGAGAAGAAGAGGAAATCGTGTCAAACATACCTTTAGAATTTGTGTTTCTCTCGTAATGGGCCCTTCTTATTTTAGATCACCAACTTTAATAAAGTTTAGATAGTTAGAGGATAGGAAATTTCAAGAATACATAAAAGCTATATCATACTAACGTTGAGTCTGGAATGATTTAAAATACTTTCTTTGATATGATTTCTGAATTCTATATAAAGTAAAGTAATAGTGCAGAAATAAAACATGATGTGGCATGTCTAGAACTTTTATAACTAGCCTGACTTTGAAACTGAGTGAAATAATAAGAGATCAAAGCTCTAATGACTTTAGTTTTTTCTCCCTCATTCTCTCTCTTCTCTCTTGCTATCCCTCACAGCCTCCACCTCCTTCTCCCTCTTCTTTTTGTCTCTCCCTCTCGATCCTCTTTTTGAAAAGTCTGATCTATGCAGAAATTAGCACATTTTAAACTTCAAAGCAAAATCACATTTTTAGTCAAGTACATAAAATGGTCATCTTATTGTGAAGCTTCATAGGTAATATGAGAAATAATTTTACTTAATTTTTTTCTTTTTTTTTTTTTGCAGAGCTGGGGATTGAACCCAGGGCCTTGTGCTTGTGAGGCAAGCACTCTACCAACTGAGCTATATTCCCCAGCCCCTATTTTAATTTTTTAATTGTATTTATTGAGGTCATTTAGAATAAGTTGGCTAAATCTTTGCTGAAAAAAATGGGTGGGACAATTTTAAATATAGTAATAAAATAGTATAGCATAATGGAATGGTATAAAAACATCTTCTCCAGCTGAATATGTTGAATCTGTAGGAAATTATTGCTACATGTTATGATAGTGAACAATTTTATCAAATCATTCTCTTTTCCCTGGTCATAAAAATTCTTTCATTTTAATGTAGCAGATGTGTCTTTAGGAAGAAGTTGGCAATAGTCATCCCAAAGGGGAAAAACATCAGATTTGGCTTTGTAAAATATTCTCAACTCTTGTAATAAATGTATCTTTTCAAAGATGTCTTTTTAGGGTGATCAATTCTAATAAGGTTGCATTGTTAGGGATGTCCAAACTGAAATGTTTAATTACTTATGGGTGATCAAATTATGATTGGTAACGAGGCCTCCTCTATTATAACCTGATCACAGGTCATCAGGTAAGATTAATTACCTCTATTAGGTCTACACCATGGGCTATACCTATTGCTTTCAAAGTTGAACATCAGAATTATCTGGAGGGCTTGTTAAGCATGTATGGTGCGGCCCACCTGCACAATACATAGTAACTGATTTAACAGGTGTGGGGCAAAGCTGAGGATTTGGAGAGCTCAGAGTTCCCAGGTGATACTGATGGTGCAGCTTTGAGAACCCTTGCTTTATATGCCCCCTCCTCTCCTTTGCTTCTGAACCTAATGGTGTGGAATTTAATCATCCTTAGGACCAACTGAAATCTAAGCAGCAGGGATGCACTTATCCAGTCCTCAAAGTCCACTATTGTAAATTTTGCTGACCTTGAACACCAGCTCGGAAAGTAACTTTATAATTCGTAATTCCTCTTAAGTGTACCAACTTTCCCTTATGGTCTTCTTCAGTCTTTTACTTTATTTCAAGTCTTTGTCTCCTAACATATCTCCTGCCTCCTTTTTTCTCTCTTCTAATAGGTCTTATGTCTTATCCAGATAAATTTTCCCAAACACTGCTTTGCCTATACCCCTCCTTCCTGATTATGTGAAATAATGTGTGTTTTTTAACCTTTAATATATATTTACATTGTTTTTGTACTGATATCTTTTCATTACTCCCAATGCCTAGAAATATTTTCAAGCTGTTGATCTGTAAGCCAGGAGGACACAGGTTTTTTTTTTTTTTTTTTTTTTCCTGGACTGTGCAAAGCTCCTTTATCTATCTCTTGGGTCTTGTAATTGTTGCTCAGATTCTATCCAGCATCCTAGGCTCCATGCAGAGGAATTAGTTTACTTGTTCACAAGGAATATAATAAGACAGGGAAATTGAGTGAAAAACAAACCTCCAAATCCTGAATGTGAAATTTAAGTCTCTGTTTTATCTTTTACTGTTCAAATTCTCTCCCTCTTTTTAGATCCTCTGGATTTGTTTTCTACCAGACAGACTTGAAAGTCTTTGCATACCACCTTTCTGCTGTACAAGGCTCACTGTTGCATTTCATTCCTCAATTTACCTAAGTTCTACTCTTGCTTTAATCCACGGCACAATTCTTTAGCCTATGGAGTTTCTCCTGAGCCTCCCAAACTCCTAAAACCCATCCCTTCATGGCTTTGCCCTGGTCTTCTCTGGCCATCCTTACTATCCTAACTTCCTTTACTTAACATACTAAGACACAGAGCTTCTGTGACTGCTTTTGTTGTTATATCCTAACAGTAACATTTGGTAATTTTTTTTTTGTTTTTTGAGTAGTGTAAGAAATTAAAATCTCAGAGACTTGGCATTCTGTGAAAGAAACAGATCCAACATTTTAGGTTTCCATATTTAACGTTAGATGTAGAGTTTTATTTGTATTGGAAGATGATTAAAAGAGAACAGCTTGTGCTGATCTCTGTCTCAAGAAAATCGGCCAGCATTAGTGTGGATGGATCACCCTGGTCACAGTGCCATGCTGGTGATACCGGATGCCAGCATGCTATCTTATCATGACCTCAGGCTGTTATCACAGTCGTCAACAACTGATGAGCATAGCCTGTGAAATTTCTTGTCATGTAAGGAAGAGTTCCACTGGTACCTAAAGTTGCTTTTACTTACTTTGGCTTATCACTCCTGATTAGGGAACTTCTAATTACATTATTTTAAATGGTTTGTATATTGATTGTGGTGTTTGCATTTTTAAATATTTATAGATCATTAGACAATTAAACTCAATACACATTTAGTTCATTTTTTGAACTAATGTAAATTCACAGGTGAGTTCTAAGACCATAATGAGTTCCACTTTCCTTCTCAATTTTCCATTAATCTTTTTTAATTAATTAATTTAGGGCTGGGCCCTTCCATTTCCATTATTGAACTTTGCAATAAAATATCTCTAGCAATTTTGCTAATGGTAAGAATGAGGTGGTTATACAAGTGCAGGTTATTATTTTACTACCTTTTAACTCGTTAGGATATTAAGAAACAAGAGGAGGAGTAAATAAGTAGAAAATTGGGTGATGTAGAGTATACCTTGGGAGGCATCCACACTAGCAAATGGTTTACTTAATATGCCTAACTTGACTAGCTCCCTTAAAAGAAAATTGCACCTAGGGATGGTTTGGCTTTTTTTTTTTTTGTAGTCAAATCCAACATTAAAGCAGTGAATTACAAAGTTCAGTTACTATGGATGTTGCAGATTGAGGATCTGGATGTGGTGACAAGACTGCAGTCAGGAATTTGTGGATGTCAAGAGAAATAAGAAAACCAATAATGCTGTCTCCTATCTCAGTGTTGAGTGTTGTATGCATAAAGGCAGCAATGTTAACATAAATGGCATGATGAGCCTGAACTACTAAAGTGATCCTCATCCTTCCTGAATCTTGGGTATTCTAAGGGGTATATGTCCCATAAGGGGACTATAAAAAAAAAAGGCAAAAATAGCACTACTCAGTTTAAGATTGCATTTGAGGAACTCCTTTGCTTCTAAATCCAGCCATTGCAGGCAATGTTTTCCACAATACTGCATTTTCTAAGGTATAAACAGAAATTAACAGCTTTGAATATTTCATTGTTTCTGATTTGCTTGACTATCTAAGGAGAGTATTCTCTGTGTTACTTCTTTAACCAATTGTGCCATTAAGTACTTCCTGTTTTGTTAACTACTGTACTTCTTGGCAAGAGTGGAAAATAGAGATATAAAAGGAATGTCCAATAGGTGGCTTATGTTAATAGATAGCATCTATGTACGGCCTGTTATACCATTCTGACATGCTCAAACTTATCTTACTAGGCTTACCAACACCTTCAAGATGGTACTGATTCAAATTCACGCAAGGTCCCCAAAAGCCCATAAATCCTAAGTAATTCCCTGTTCCATTTCATGTACTCCCTGTTTTGTTCCCATGGCTACCACACTTCCTAGGGTAAAATAAAAAGAATAGGAGTGGGTAAAACCAGAGAAAAACTGGGACTCTTGTGCTTGAGGCTCTCCTTTGGTCTGTTTCATTGAGTGTGTTTCTTCAGTAATAAATAGGAAGATTAGGAATATACAGTATTTTAAATTATCTTCTGATTCTAGAGTTCTGATTTTTTGACTTCATATAATCTGAGAGGTATTCAGAATATTAAAACTTTAGTTTTGAAAACAAATTTATTCAAGCAAGAAAATGATTGACTCATGAATATAAAGAGAGTGAACTGTGGAGACAAATGGAATTTTTTATTTTTCAGGAAGACTTCAATTCTTAGTTTGGAAATTCAGGCAAGTTTTGATCACATTGAATAAATACATATCAGTTGAGTTACCTGTAAAGCAAATATATAGAACATATTGATTGACATCTATTCGCATTTGTATTTTATGTTAGAAACCTATAAATACACAATAAATATTTATAAAAAACATTTGTTTTTCAAGTTAATTTCATTGCAATAAATGGAAAACTACTAATCTATTAATACAAAAATATTTCCCTAGTGTATCTCTAAAAACCTGTAAATATGAATCAACTTACTGACTAGGAAGTAGGTTTGACTGAGTAGATTAATGATGTGAATGCATTGGCCTAATTTCAGATCTATAAGACACCCATATAAATCTAATTTTTTGGTTAGACCTTTAATTCTTTAACTCCTTTGTCCTTTTTCCACTTATTAGTTTGCTTGAGCTGCCATAACACAATACCACAGATTAGGTGGCTTAAACCACAGAATTTTATTTCTTATAGCTCTGGAGGCTAGAAGTCTAAAATCAAGGTTCTGGCTGATTTGATTTGGTATGAGGCCATCTTTCTGACTTGTAAATAACTGCTTCACATGCCCTAAATTAGTACATGTGCAATGAGAAAGAATGCATGTACAAGAACTCTGGTGTATCTTCTGAGGACTTTGATACTATGGGATTGGTACTCTGCCCCTGTGATCTCATTTTAACCTATTTACTGCCTTAGAAGCCCAACCTCCAAATATGAGGGCTGAGCACTCCAACATAGGAGTTTTAGAGGAGGTACAAACATGATAACCTGTTTTGTCTTTTTTCTCTGATAATATAGGTCTTTCTTTCATGCTGTGTGGTTTCCTAAGACCTACAGAATCACTATCTTTTGAGGCAAACAACGAAGTCAACACATTTAATGAGCATTTTAAGAATGTTTAATGTATGCTAACATTTGAAATCAGTTGCTCTAATTTATGGAGTGTGTAGAGAAATTGTGTTCACAGATTTCTTAGATGTTGAAAGACTATATGTTTAACAATAAAATAATTCCATGTGAACATAAACCTAGAAATAAAAATGATAACTTACTGCTAACTTCTAAGTGATTACAAACCAATGACTATGTGTTTCTAAGAAACTGTTCCCATCAAGCTTCTATCTTTACATAGTATCTCACAAATTATCTGCCTAATGTCAATAGGTTTCCTTTTTGGCATTTTCAGAAAGCTAAGAAATTTCATGTTTGCTTTAAGTTTTCTCTTGAACTTTCATTTTTTCCCCCTCATAATATATCACATCATCCTTACATTTCCTTTCTGCTTTGGATTATAGACCTTCAGGTACTAAGAGTCTTAATAGTTCTCTATTTTTTGGTTAAGAATTTCTAGTTCCTTAGTCTAGAGTTCAGACCATTGTCTGTTTTTTTAAATTAAGCTTGATTTAAAAAAATTATTTATTTGCTGGGGATTGAACCCTGGGCCTTGAACACTCCCCCCACATGCTAAGAACACACTCTACCACTGAGCAACAAACTTAGACCATGTAAATAAAGTTTCATTGAAACACAGCCATACTCATTCATGTAATTACCTTTCACTGTTTTATTGCTGTAACAGCTGATTTGAGTAGTTGAAAAGTAGGCTTTATAACCTACAAAGCCTAAAATTCTTAGTAAAGGGGAAATGAGTGAGGTTGGGAACAGGGAAGGCCCAAGATGTGCCTTAAACATCTTATGCAAAAAAAAAAAAAAAAAAATTATAAAGGGAATGCTAAAAAATAAAAATAGTGATGATGTCCCACAGTAAGGACCAAAGAAATCAGTTTGAAGGGATTCCCACTGGACAAATGGAGGGTGACTTGAGCATCAAAATAATGATTATAATGGGTTAACTCCTATTTAATAAAATAAAATATATGAATGTATATTGATGTCTATGTATCTTGATATATCAGTATACATAGAATATCAGTACATACACACACACACACACACATATATATATAGAGAGAGTAAGTAAAAGGAGGAGAAGTGGAAGATTCTTCCTCACAGTCGTGTTCCCACTAATAAATGTTGGAAATAGAGAATCTCCACTTGACAGCTATCAGAGGAGTTTGATTCATTTGGGAATTGTCCAGAGATAAAGCTGGTGGGTAGATGAGTTGCGGGATATTACTATAATTTTGGCATACTTTCCCAAACACACACACACAAAGACAAACAATTACAAGGCAGAAATCTGTGAATTTAAGGTAGAGATAGGTGGTAGACACTGCCATGTCCAGGTCATGAAAATTGACATCCCCAGTGCCAGGACAGGTAGAAACTATGTGATACCAGATGTGATGCAGCAGAGAAAACAGTAAAATTTCTGTGGTATTCCTGCTGAGAATGCATGAGGGGAGGTTGATCAGGAGGACTCTTGAGATGGATCTACTCTAAAGGCCATTCTACCAATGTCTTCAAACTCGTCAAGAACACAAAGGATAGAGGAAGACTGAAGAATTATTCCAGACTGAAGGAGTCTATAATACATCACAACTCAAGGTGATACTATTTGTAGAATATTGGTCTGGCAAGAAAAATGAGAGACTGTGAGGTGTTTTGCTTATTTATTTAAGGGTAAATGGTACCATGGAATTTAGTGACACAGAACACACCCAATGGATGATATCTCATGATTATGTAGGTCAAGAATCTAAGGACAGCTTAAGTGAATAATTCTCCTGTTCAGTGTTGTATTTACCATTGTCAGGTGGCCATACCTAGAGAGGGTCTCACTGGGCTTGGATCACATTTTTTGAGTTTTGTAAGGCTGGTTGGAAGGCTGGATTCAGTTGGGACTATAAAAGGAGTGCTTACATGCCACATTTCTAGCATAATGGTCTCTGGAAATCTGACTTCTCAGGGTTCCTTGCATTGTTTTGGTGAATAGTCATGTAGTTAGCTCAAATCCAAGGGGAAAGAAGTCCCTTTGACTCTGAGTGAGAGAAGTAACAAGGTTATTGAAGCCCTCTTTGATCTACTGCTGTGGGGACAATTGGCGAATTTGGAATAGGAAGTGAGGAGTGAATAATGATTGTATATCGATGTTGAAAAGCTCATTTGGAGAATTATGTGATAATTATGTATTTCTACATTATATTTTGGGTAGTTATTTGTTTTACTTTTGGGTAAACAAACACTGGAATGTTTGGAGTATTTAAGGAAAATAAGACTTCTACAGTTTGCTCTCAGTAGGTTCTGGAAAGGACTAATGTATGTGAGCATACATGCACATGGGGTTTGTGTGTCTCTAAGGAGAGATTTTGGGAGAGGATTGAGAAGGAGGAGAATGGGACAAATGTGGTAAAATGTTAACCATTGAGTACTAATTACAGTTGAAAGGAATATGGGGCATCTGGCTGCCTACATTTAAGTTTGAAAATTTTAAAAATGAATTATAAAATTTAAATTCAAAGAAATTAAAAAAAGGAGAGTCTAAAATAAGGCAGCTACTATGAACATGAAGAGTAGAAGATGGATCAATAACGGAACTGAGTGACCACATAGAGGTGGCATTGAGAGATGGGCTGCTTGGAATGCTGTAATCAGCACAGAAGTTCCACTGGCTGCTCATTTACAGACAGCAGCAAACAAGCAAAGCTTGCCAATAATGCTGCAGCTCTAACATTCTGCTTTGTCCTTTAATGATCACCCTGGAAAACAAACGACCAGCCAAGTTTAATTTTATAAAGCATTGAGACTATTTAAACAGAGTCGGATTTACTCCAAAGTATAATGGATTCCTTAGTTCAGAGCAAAATCTGTGGCTCTTCTTTATTTGTTGGAAAAATTCTTCTTCCACATAAGCTTATTCCAAATGGATAAATAGACTGCAAGTAATATGGTTTATTTTGTGCATAATATATATTTCACAGGAGAAGAAATCTATGGTAAAATTATATCTTATTGAAATGGAAATAAAGTACATTTTGGGATTAAAATAATTATATTGTATCAAATGTGACATGGAATATGTTATAGTCTCCATAGGAGTTATTAAAATGTCAAAAGAAACAAGGTACAAAGCAATGAATTTTAGAGCAAGGAATTTAAGAAAAGTGTTGGGTTCAAATGTTTGGATAAGGAAAACTTAAGTGAACAACATGTGTGGCATGAATGTAACCTCACAATATTCTGAAACCCTAAGGTAAACAATGCAATTGTTTCAGAATGTCTGCACAGGGTATAATGCTAACATCTCTCTCCATGGGAGGTGCTGACATTTTGCCGGAACCTCATAAGAAGAGGACTCCTGCAGTGCACAGGAAATGCTCTTCCATCAAAAACGAGAAAACAGAAGTCAAGTAAGCTGTAAAATAAGTTCTTATCAGCTTTATTATCACTCTCTAGTCATTTTAACTCTGACTGAATTTTTAAGTCCACAGAATATAATTTTAATTCATAGATACATAAGCAGCTGAAATTTTGGCAGGAATTAATTTCCATGAATCTAAGTAGTTATGGAAATATAGCAACCACAAAATATGAATCATCTCGGGTACTTTGTCTGTACCCTACAGCAATAGTAAACCTGGTTTGCAATGAAATAAGTTTCTCTGTGTGTGCATGTGGTGTGCATGTGAATATTGTTTGTATCCATGTATGTACATGTATCCACAGTGGAGGAATTGGAAGTGGAGATGTAGATAAGGTTGAGGTGGACTCTACCTGACTGAAAATTGGAAAGTCTAATCAGAGACATAATCATGAGATGTCTGATATTGATTCTTAAGGACTCTACACTTGTATTTTATGTTTTCATAGATAATGGTTATGTAATAAGCACATAAACAACATGAAATCAAACATGAGATACTCGCATCTGCAGGTTATCCATCTCTGCATACTAAGTCACCCCAATCCTAGCATCTTGAAACAACAAACATTATTTCAAATTTTCCAGGATCAGAAGTCCACATACAACTTAGCTGTGTGTCTCTGACTTGGTCTTTTACAAGGCTGTAATCAAGGAAAGATCTGAGGCCAAAGCCCCTTCAGTAAGGGGAGTTCCAAGCACATCCTCCTGGCTTTTGGTAGGTCTGTTTCTTTCTGATTGTTGGTGGGAGTCTTAAGCCTTTGCCTTAAGGACCTCTCCACAGAGCTCCTCAGAACACAGCAGTACCACCAGTTACTTGCACTCAAAGTGAGTCTGAGTCTGGAAATCTAAGATGAGAGGCATTATCTAATCACATTTGCGGTATTATTTGTTAGATGTCAGTCACTAAGCTCAGTGCATTGAAAAGGGAGGGCATTCCTCAAGGGCATGAAGACCAGGGGACAGGGGACACTGGGAACCATCTCAGAAGCCTAGCACAATGATGTTAAACAGTTTTTTGATCACTAATTACTCCCTGTCCAACTCTCCACTATGCTCCAGCCTACTGCCAAGTTAAGGCATTGTCTCATTCCTTCCTGCATCTCTACCCTTCTTTCCTGTTTTCTCATCTTTTCCCCATTCCCCAAATCCCTGGTTTAACTTGGTGGTCATCCAACAGGATTTCCAAGAGAGGCAGACAATTTCTAGCTCTTCATCTTCCTCATGTACTTCCTCAGTGATCTATGCTAAGATCACTCTGCCTGAGATATTCCTGGTCTCACAAGACACTTCTACTCTACTTTCAAGAGAAAAGATCTAATATTATACTTTAATAATAAACTGTACAAAACCAAGGCATATCCTATTGTCAATCCCTAATACTGCTGTGGTGTGCTGTTCTTGCATGTAAATATCTCTGAGATACAAAGAGTACATTCCATTTAGTAATTAATCAAGGAATCCTGAAGCCTGAGTGCTATCCATTTTCCCTTCCTTGTGAATATTACTTTTTAAAAATGAAGAATGATTTCATAAATGGATATTTTGGTCTTTTGTGATATTATGAATTCAGATATACATTAGTGTAGCATCTTGGAGATAATGACATTTTTCTTTTCAATAACTTTCTCTCCTCATCTTCATTTCCAATCCCAAACTCACCATTTAGAAAAAAATTGCATTTTCCCCTCTGTGAGAAAAAATTCCTAACAGCTAAAAGTAGCATCTTTAAGTTGTTAAACATAAGCAGTTCTTTTTAGCTACTCTAGGCCCTCATCTCTAGCATGTGTAATTAGCTAGAAATAAAAGCAGCCACAGAGTGAAATAGATTAGTAATGCTAATTCTTTTTAACTAAAATGTTTTCTGTGCCTACAAAAATTATCAGTGTACATTGGATAAATCCCAAAGATAAAACTTTTATTTTATTGCTTTAAGACCCAATGTGGAATGTTAAAAAAGGTACAAACTGATCATATCAAATCATATCATGAACTCTTTGTTCCAATCTTAATAAAACTTCATTTTAATTCCTTCAATGAGGTTTAATATTTTGTGTTTTATCTTGACACTATAAAATTTATAGCAACTGGGCCCATTTTTATAACAGTTTATAATTTTTCTTTGGCTAAAAACATAGAAAAGTACAATCATGATACATATTGGCATTAATAGTCATTGTTACTTTTTGTTTGTTTAATGATTTTCAAAAGTTGATCACCAGGATTTTGATAAATATATGCATGTTCAAACAAATACATGCTAAAGGAATTCCTCACTTCATGAATGCCTTCTAGTGCTAATTGCTCATTACACTGAGGTATTATAAATAATCAGCATATTGATTTATTACCTTATTTTTCTAACTTGAAATATCTAAATTAAGTATGTTAGATCTGTATCATTTTACTTTTGGCATAATTCCTTCTATTTTATTTACCTGTCTGCTTTTTATCTTAGTATTTTTTAAAATAAAATTTATCAAATTAAAATTGAAATAATGTTATATTTTTAGACTTAAGAAAAGATCTTACTGATTGTTCTGACAATGTGGCCTGGCTTTGTCAACTAGCTTATATAGTTAAACATTTTTTTTTTTTAAATGAGCTCAAATTTGCAAAGGAAATGTTTTAATTTGAATGTATTTAGATCATACTGAAAACAAACCGTTTTATCATAAATATTTGCAACTTTGTGACAAAGTTAGTCATATTTTGATTTTCCAACTGTTTCAGATATACTGATTTAAAAAGTGTCACTAAGGGAAAAATAATAGGTAAAAGTGATAATGACTTGCTAGGTCTTGGTGAAGCCTACCTTGGTGTCCTTCCCCGAAGAAAAAGTGCATGGTTCCAACACCGGGTCACCATCCTATAGCAACTAAAGTTGTTTCCAATTATTTGCTTTTAACCAAATTTGAAAGTAGACTTAATGGGATCTTTAAAGAGTAACTTTTTTTTTCTTCTGTAATTTCATATTTTATTTTTAAACCACTAATTCTGGTGTTTCTAGACCTTTTGTTGTCCTTTAGACACAAGCAGAAAGAAATCACAATTTCCATTCTCGATTTTCATTCACCCAGCAAAGAACTCAGCATGGTTATATAAACAGCAATTACTACTTCACACCTTCCTACCACCACCCCTCTTGACAACTGTCCTTATTCAAACAAAGTATAACTGGTGATGAGCATAAAGTATTTTTTTTTCAGTTTTATTTATTTATTATTTTTATTTTTTACTTTTTTATTATTTTTATTTAGCTTTTATTTTTTCACAGACTGCATTTTGATTCACTGGACACAAATGGGGTACATAATTTCGTTTCTATGGTTGTACACAATGCAGATTCATACCATTTGTGTAATCATACATGTACATAGGGTAATGATGTCTGTCTCATTCCACCATTTTTCATACTCCGCTCCCTCTCATTTCCTTCTACATATTCTAAAGTTCCCCCATTTTTCTTTCATTCCCCACCCCCACCCCCACTATATATCATTCTCCACTTATCAGGGAATACATTCGGCCTTTGGTTTTTTGGGCTTGACTTATTTCACTTAGCATGATAGTCTCCAATTCCATCCATTTATTTGCAAATGCCATAATATTATTCTTCTTTATGGCTGAATAGTATTCCATTGTGCATATATACCAGAGTTTCTTTATCCATTCATTTGTTGAAGGGCATCTAGATTGGTTCCACAATCTAGCTATTGTGAACTGAGCTGCTATAAATATTGATGTGACTGTGTTACTGTAGTTTGCTGATTTTAGGTCCTTTGGGTATAAACTGAGGAGTGAGATAACTAGGTCAAAATGTGCATCCATTCCAAGTTTTCTTAGGATTCTCCATACTGTTTTCCAGAGTGGCTACACCAATTTGCAACTCCACCAGCAATGTAAAAGTGTGCCTTTTCCCCCACATCCATGACAACATCTATTAATGTTTATGTTCTTGATAAAAGCCATTCTAATTGGAACAAGATGAAGTCCTAGAGTTGTTTTAATTTGCATTTTTCTAATTACTAGGGATTTTGAACACTTTTTCATATATTTATTAATTGCCTGTGTGTCTTCTTCTGTAAAGTGTCTGTCCAGTTCCTTGGACCATTTATTGACTGGGTTCTTTGTATTTTTGTTGTAAAGTTTTGTAAGTTCTTTATAAATTTTGGAGATTCATGCTCTATCTGAAGTGCATGTGGAAAAGATTTTCTCCCACTCTGTAGATTTTCTCCCACTCTTCACATTCTTGATTATATCCTTTGCTGAGAAAAAGCTTTTTAGTTTGAGTCCATACCATTTATTGATTCTTGCTTTGATTTCTTGTGCTTTGGTAGTCTTTTTGAGAAAGTCTGATCCTAAGCCAACATGATGAAGATTTGGGCCTACTTTGTCTTCTATTAGGTGCAAGGTCTCTGGTCTAATTCCTATGTCTTTGGTCCATTTTGAGTTGAGTTTGTGCAGGGTGAGAGATAGAGGTTTAATTTCATTTTACTGCATATGGATTTCCAGTTTTGCCAGCACCATTTGTTAAACAGGCTATCTTTGTATGTTTTTGGGTCCTTTGTCTAGTATGAGGTGACTGCATTTATGTGGTTTTGTCTCTGTGTCTTCTATTATGTACCATTGGTCTGTCTATTTTGGTGCGAATACCATGCTGTTTTGTTACTATTGCTCTGTAGTATAGTTTAATGTCTGGTATTGTGATACCTCCTGTTTCACTTTTTTCTATTCAGGATCGTTTTGGCTATTCAAGGTCTCTTGTTCTTCCAGATGAAGTTCATGATGGCTTTCTCTATTTCTATGAGGAATGTCATTGGGATTTTAATTGGAATTGCATTGAATCTGTATAGTGCCTTTGGTAGTATGGCCTTTTTGACAATGTTAATTCTGCCTATCCAAGAACATGGGAGATCTTTCCACCTTCTAAGGTTTTCTTCAATTTCTTTCTTTAGTGTTCTGTAGTTCTCATTGTAGAGGTCTTTCACCTCTTTTATTACATTAATTCCAAAGTATTTTATTTTTTTTGAGGCTACTGTGAATGGAGTGGTTTTCCTAATTTCTCTTTCAGAGGGTTCATCACTTATGAATAGAAATGCATTAGATTTATGTGTATTGATTTTATATCCTGCTACTTTGCTGAATTCATTTATTAGTTCTAGAAGTTTTCTAGTGGAGTTTTTTGGATCTTCTAAATATAGGATCATGTCATAAGCAAATAGTGACAGCTTAAGTTCTTCTTTTCCTTTTTGTATCCCTTTAATTTCTTTGATCTGTCTAATCACTCTGGTTAGTGTTTCAAGGACGATGTTGAATAGAAGTGGTGAAAGAGGGCATCCCTGCCTTGTTCCAGTTTTTAGAGGGAATTCTTTCAGATTTTCTCCATTAAGAATGATGTTGGCTATGAGCTTCGCATAGACAGCCTTTACAATGTTGAGGTATGTTCCTACTATTCCTATTTTTTCTAGTGTTTTAAGCATGAAGGGGTGCTGTATTTTATTAAATGCCTTCTCAGCATCAATTGAAATAATCATGTGATTCTTAACTTTAAGTCTGTTGATGTGGTGAATTACATTTATTGATTTCTGGATATTGAACCAACCTTGCATCCCTGGGATAAACCCCACTTGATCATGGTGCACTATGTTTTTAATATATATTTGTATGCCATTTGCCAGTATTTTGTTAAGGATTTTTGCATCTATGTTCATCAGGAATATGGGTCTAAAGTTTTCTTTCCTTGATGAGTCTTTGTCTAGTTTTGGTATCAGAGTTATACTAGCCCCATAGAATGAATTTGGAAGGGTTCCCTCCTTTTCTATTTCCTGAAATACTTTGAGGAGTATTGGTATCAGTTATCTTTAAAGATCTTGTAGAATTCAGCTGAGAATCCGTCTAGTCCTGGGTTTTTCTTGGTTGGTAGGCTTTTGATGGCTTCTTCTATTTCAGTGTTTGAAATTGATCTGTTTAGATTATGTACGTCTTCCTGCTTCAGTTTGGGAGGATCATATGTCTCTAAAAATTTGTCAATGTCTTCAATATTTTCTATTTCGTTGGAGTATACATTTTCAAAGTAACTTCTAATTATGTTATGTATTTCAATGGTGTCTATCGTGATCTTTCCATTTTCATCACAAATTCTAGTAATTTGAGTTTTTTCTCTCCTCTTCATTACTGTGGCTAGGGGTTTATCAATTTTGTTTACCTTTTCAAATAACCAACTCTTTGTTTTGTCAATATTTTGAATTGTTTCTCTTGTTTCAATTTCATTGATTTCAGCTCTAAAATTAATCACTTCCTGTCTTCTATTTTTGGTGTTGATCTGTTCTTTTTCTAGGGCTTTGAGGTGTAATGTTAGGTCATTTAATTGTTGACTTTTTATTTTTTTAATGTATGAGCTCAATACAATGAACTTTCCTCTTAGTACTGCTTTCAGAGTGTCCCAGAGATTTTGATATGTTGTGTCATTGTTCTCATTTACTTCTAAGAATTTTTAAAATTTCTTCCCTGATGTCTTCTGTTGTCATTGAATTATTCAGTAGTATATTATTTAGTCTCCAGGTATATGTAGTTTTTGTTGTTATTTTATTGTTCATTTCTAATTGCATTCCATTATGGTCTGATGGGATACAGGGTAGGATCTCTATTTTTTTGTATTTACTAATGGCTTTTTTGTGGAATAGCATATGGTCTATTTTGGAGAAGAAACCATGTGCTGCTGAGAAGAAAGTATGATGATGGATGAAATACTCTGTAGTTATCCATTAAGTCTATATTATTGATTGTATTATTTAGTTCTATAGTTTCTTTGTTCAGTTTTTGTTTGGAGGATCTATCCAGTGGTGAGAGTGGTGTGTTAAAGTCCCCCACTATTAATGTGTTTTGTTCTATTTGATTCTTAAAATTGAGAAGGGTTTGTTTGATATACGTAGATGCTCCATTGTTTGGGGCATATTTAAAATTGTAATATCTTGCTGTTTTATGTTTCCCTTAAACAGTATGAAATGTCCTTCTTTATCCCTTCTGACTAACTTAGGTTTGAAGTCTACTTTATATGATATAAGGATGGAGACCCCTGCTTTTTTATTGGGTCCATGTGCATGGTATGTTTTTCCCCATCTTTTCCCCTTTAGTCTGTGGATGTCTTTTTCTATGAGATGAGTCTCTTGAAGGCAGCATATTGTTGGGCCTTTCTTTTTAATCCAATATGCTAGTTTATGTCTTTTGAATATTGAATTTAGGTCATTGACATTCAAGATTATTATTGAGATATGATTTGTATTCCTGCTCATTTTGGCTTATTTTTGATTTTTTACTTGTCCTTTGATTGGCTTTTGCTTTAGGGTAGTTCCTCCCTTTGCTGACTTTGCATTGTTGTTTTTCACTTCCTTCTTATGAAATATTTTGCTGAGAATGTTCTGTAGGGCAGGTTTTCTATTTGTAAGTTCTTTTAACTTTTGTTTATCATGGAAAGATTTTATTTCATTGTCAAATCTGAAAGTTAGTTTTGCTGGGTATAGTATTCTTGGTTGGCATCCGTGTTCTTTCAGAGCTTGAAATATATTGTTCCAGGCCCTTCTTGCTTTTAGAGTCTGGGCTGAGAAATCTGCTGCTATCTGTATTGGTTTCCCCTTATATGTAATCTGACGTTTTTCTCTAGCAGCCTTTAAAATCCTATCTTTATTTTGAATGTGAGATATTTTCATTATAATGTGTCTTGGTGTGAATCTGTTGTAGTTTTGTGCACCTGGCATTCTGTAAGCTTCTTGTATTTGATTTTCCATTTTATTTTTCAGGTTTGGGAAATTTTCTGATATTATTTCATTGAACAGTTTGTTCATGCCTTTGGTTTTTATCTCTTTGCCTTCCTCAATCCCAATAATCCTTAAATTTGGTCTTTTCATGATATCCCATAATTCTTGGAGCTTCTGTTCATGAATTCTTAACATCTTCTCAGTTTGTTCAACTTTATTTTCCAGATTGAATATTTTGTCTTCATTTTCTGAGATTCTGTCTTCCACAAGGTCTAGTCTGTTGGTGATGCTTTCTATTGAGTTTTTAATTTGGTTTATCATTTCTTTCAAGTATTTCTGTTTTTGTGTTTTTTTTTTTTTTTTCCAGAATCTCTATCTCTTTATTGAAGTGTTCTTTTGCTTCTTGCATTTGCTCTTTTAACTGTCTACTGGAATGGTCCTGCATTGCCTGCATTTGCTCTCTTATCTCATCTTTTGCTTCACGGATCATTGTAATCATGCAGATTCTGAACTCTTTTTCTGTCATTTCTACTGCCATACTGTCATTGGAGTCTATCACAATAGCATGTTGGTTTGTTAGCGACACTTTCTTCCCCTGTTTTTTCATATTGTTTCTGTATATTCTCTAGCAGTGAAGATCAGAGATACTGAAGTTTGCCCCCTGCAGGCTTAGTATACCCTGCAGTTTTCCACTACCTCTCCTTTGAAGGGGAGATCAATACCAATAGCAGCAAATACAAAGAAAATGCAGCCCTGAACCAGACAGCCCCTGTAAAGACTTTAACATTTTTAAAATACACAGGAGCAGTTCAATTACTATTTACAATATATCTAGTTGTGAACAAGAGGATGGGGAAAGGGTGTAGGATATAAGTGAGTAAATAGCGGTAACTGTCAAAGGGCCTCCAGTCTCCTGTAGGTGTCTCAGGAAGGGAGCTGCCCTTCCAATGATGATGACCATGCCCTCAGGAATAATTCAAAATACCTGCACCAACCTCCAAAAAAAGCCAGGGAGCCCCAGCAATGGTGCAGTGAGTCAGCACGAAGGCAGGCGCAGTGTCCCTCAGCAGTAGGGGGGCAGGCGGGTGGGCAGACTCAGCTACGGGCCTCTGACTTCGGTGGGGGGGGGGCGGGCTCAGTGACAGCGTCCTACCTTGGTGAGGGGGTCAGGCAGGCTCAGCGCTGGGTCAACCTCGTGTGGGGCGGGGGCTCAAAGAGTAATTTTTGATTTCAGATCACTATGTAGTTTTTGGCACATACTTCAAAATGTGTTAAAAATTGAAAGACATTTCTGTAACAATGCCTCTGATTTTTACCTACATACTTACATGAAAAAGTGCACATTTCTTATAGATATCAAAACAAAACAAGAATAAAATTGGTGCTGACAACTATATCCTTCTAGTATTAAGCCCTTTTCATTCAAAGGTATAAAAATTAACTTTAAAAATGTCCTTCACACCACATTGAGATGAATTTCCAATACAGTTTTGTGGATTTAGTATTTAATATTAATTATCAATATTTGTCAGTTTTAGTCAATTGTAAAATATTAACAATAATGATAACTTAAATACTAGTTTTGGATAAAATTTTGTCAGATAAGTAGAACGAAACTAGTTCAAGGAGAACTATTAAATTTTGTTTGTAACTTAAAATATGATGAATATAAAATCTGTATTTATTGGATTAATATCAAATTCATTTGGAGCATGATACTGCCCTCTTATTTATACTGTCAACATTTACTCTATAGTATAAATTATATCATACAACTTATTTATGAAGAGTTTTAAATATCAAATTAAAGATATGTCAGGGTTATAAAGTTTTTCAAAATTGTTTTGCATTTTAATAGAACAAAGAAAAATTTAAGGTTATTGTTTGAAATCTTAATGCATAGAACGCTTACTCCCCAGATATACTACAAATTAGCTTGCTAATGAAGTAAACTTTGTTGCTTATTGCAATAAAGGAGATCTCTACATTGACAGACTCTTAATATCATGTAGAAGAGTGAGGTGGGCATAAATTTTATGACATTTTTGGAAGGCATTTCAGTGTGGATTTGATTTGAAGTAGGTAAAGTTCATGGTATAATAACTGGGGATTATGGTAAAAGATTGGGATTTAATCACTCAAGTCAGAATGGCAATTATAAAGAATACAAATAATGAAAAGTGTTGATGAGGATGTGGGGAAAGAGGTCCACTCCTACACTGTTGGTGGACTGTAGACTAGTATAAGCTCTCTGGAAAACAGTATGGAGATTCCTAAAAAAAACTAGTAATGGAACCACCATATGACTCAGTTATCCTACTCCTTGGTATATATTCAAAAGATCTAAAATCAACATACTATTAGAATGTAGCCATTTTAAGGCTTATACAGTACAATTCACAATAGCTAAGTTATGGAACCAACTTAGGTGCCCTTTAACAGACAAATGGAAAAAGAAAATGTGGTATACATACACAATGGAGTATTACTCAGCCATTAAGAACAATGAAATTATGTGACTTTCTGGTAAATGGATGAAACTGGAAATAATCATGCTAAGTGAAATAAGCCAGATTCAGAAAGTCAAAGGTCAAACATTTTCTCTGCTATGTGGAAATTAGTCTAAAATAAGGAAAAAAAAATTAAAAAAAAGGAAAAAAGGAGGGGGGAATTCCATCAAAATAAAAGAAAGATCAGTGGAATATACAAAGGAAATTGAGGGTGAAGAAAGAGGGACAGGATAAGGAAAGAACAGTGAAATAAATGAATCTGACATAAATTTCCTATGTACACATATGAATATTCTCCAGTGAATCTCACCATCTTGTATATCCACAAGACACTAACTAAAAAAAAAAAAAAAAGAAAGAAAAGAAAACAAAAAATAAATCCTGTAATAGCAGAAATATCAGTGGAGTAGAGGAAAGGAAAGAGGGGAAGGGAATAGGGAAGGCAAAGTGAAGTACCTGGGACTGAAATATAGCAAATTATATTCCAAAATGATGTCAAAATGAATGCTAATGTCATGTATATCTAAAAAGAACCAATCACACACACACACACACACACACACACACACACATACACACAAGTTTAAAAAATTGAGATTTAAGAATAGGCTTTCAAAAGGAGTTTTGCCTAAAAAACAATCATTACTATAAAATGAACTGTCCAATTATATTAAAAATACATTTTAAGGAAGCTCCTGAAACCAATAATGATATTCACAATATCTATCTTCCTGAGCAATAGACCTTGGGAACAATAAATGTGAATGTAGATGATTTTGTTTCCAGTTCTTCATGTGTTTCTCTTAATTGTCAAAACTAGATAAAATCTAATTCCTCCTCTCTTATTATTATTGTTCAGTACTTTTTATTTGAACCTCCTGGAGTTGCTATTTGATATGGTTTACTCTTTGTTTGATGATTTTTTACTCAATATTTACCTCTTTAATTTTTTGGTACAGTATTCTAGAATAATATTAGATTAGTCTTCTAGACCAACAGTTTCCTTTTCTACAAAGTCCATTCTATTATTCATCTCACTAGTTGAGTTCTTAATTTTGGTAAAATGTTTTTAATCTAAGAAACAGAATTCCCTAATGATAACTTATTTTTTGACATGATTGCTCCACTTGTCTCCTTACTTTGGGAGTCTCCACACTGCATTTTGCAGCCAGATCCTCAGGAACTAATCTTGGTTTAACAATTCCATAATTTTTTTTACTTAAGAATCCCTCTGGGTAAACCATAGTCACCTGCCTTTCCAAGTCCCTGGTACCTCAGATCTTGGTTTTTTGGTAGAATTCCACTGGTAAAGTTACTTCTTCAAAGCTCCAAAGTTATGTTTTTCCAATGCGATAAGAATGAACCTAGAATTTGTGAAGGGTGCTGCTATTCCCATTATCAACTTCTGTGTAATCACTACCTCAAAATCTGTATCTTAAAACAACCACCAGAGTGTTATGGCTTAGAACTCTATTGGTCAGGTATTTAGATAGAAGCCTTGCTGAGCAGTTCTCTTCAGCCTCATGACGTGGACTGGAACCACTTGGAGGTATTTCATGGACAAATGGGCTGAAAGGCTCAAGATGGCTTCACTCACAGCTCCTGGTGTCAGTAGGAACAATTGGAAATAGGGACTCCACTAGACCCTTCTCCTTCTGCAGATATTCTGAGGGTCTCTCCACAAATTATCTCCTATAAATTGGTGGGATTTTTTTTACATGAGGAGGGTTTCTTCTAGAATATACATTTCAGGAAATCAAGGCAAAAGACACAGGATATTTTCTGACCTGGTTTTTGGTATCCATTTTGTCATTGCCATTACATTGTATCAGTCAGAAGTATTCTACTAAAGCAATTCAAATTCAGAGGACGAACTAAAATTCACCTCTGGATGGAAAGAGTATTAAAATTATGTGTGCGTATGTTTAATATGCTACAGTCTTTTACTGACAAAAATTTAAATTTCCAAGGAGTTAGAATGCAGAATTGAATTAACAGTTTTAAAATTCATATCAGTCATTGAAATCATATACTTTCATTTAGTATTAGTGTTATAGACACAAATATTAGCTCTAAATTAGAGGTAGAGAATTATGAAATAAGACCTGTATCATATTATGCCTACAATATAGGAGTTATGCTAATACATGAATGTTATTTTTATCCTCTCTATTGGTAGTTTTTGTCAGAACCAGAAGATCCTTCAAATAAAAAGTGAGATTTTATTCCAACATAGTGAAATATGTAATTATTTCTCCCCCACAAAAGTTTACCACATATCTTTAAGTGTGACTTCATTTAGAAATAGGGTCTTTGCAGATGTAATCAAATTGAGATGAGCTCATTCTAGATTAGGGTGAGTCCTATTTTAATGGACTGGTATCTTTACAAGAAGAGGAAAATGTGGGCACACGTATCGACACATGGTCACACACACACGGGATAGGGGGGCATGTGAAGATGGGGAGAAATGAGATTGAAGCTATAAGTTGGGAAATGCCATGGACAGCAACAACTGCAGGAAGCTAGAAGAGAGACATGGAACAGATTCTCTCTTGTGCTTCAGAGAGGATGGCCTGGCTGACCCGGAGAATACATTTCTTTTGATGGATGTCACTCAGTTTTTGTACTTTGCTATGGCAGTTCTGGTAACTAATATAGATAATGTTACTTTATATTAAATCAAAGGCCCAGAATAATGTACTCTGATATACCTCTATCAAAATTGCTTTTTAATATGCTGATTTATAACTAATTTCTTATTGCTTAACATTAAAATATAATTAACAGGTCTGAACTGATGCCTTCTTAGGATTTTTCAATTACCTAAGTTATACGATAATTGGGAGAAGAATCAATGTTTATTAACATGCTACTCTATGACAGAGTGTAATTGGCTTTTAATGCTTATTATGTAACTCAACCCTCACAAAAACTCTTATGATATAGGCGTTGATTTCCAAAATATGCCAGTGTAGAAACTGTGGTCAAGATATCAATGTCTGTTTTTTCCCTTTTGAGTCTAAGTGTCTTTCATCATGTTGTCAGTATTGACTATTTAATCTGGTAAGTATTATGAATTTAATGAATGTTTAATGATAGAAATTTGAATACCTGAATATTGTAGAATGGAAGAATATATATTTTTAAATTGGGAGTACAATCAGGAGGAAAAATTCCTCACGTTGGATATTTTTTGTTTTGCTTGTTGTATAGGGATATGGCCTAAATCACTTTTTTAATGAGTAAATGTAATTACTTTAGAGCAGCTCTAAATCCACAGCAAAACTGAGTTAGAAAGTAGAGTTTTCATATACTACTATTATTACTCCTCCTCCTCCTGCTTCTCTCTTTTTCAGAAACACACACACACACACACACACACACACACACACACACACATACACTCCCTTGTCTACCATTAACATCTTGTACCCCAGTGGTACCCTGAACCACTTCAGCCACTTGGGAATCTGTGATACAGCTAGAATTTGACTTGGGATTCTTTGGTTTCCTATGTCTATGTTCATGTCACTAGGATACCTGTTATTATTAAAAGCATTATAAACAACAGTAGGGAGAGGTCAAGGATTCTCACACAGGATCCAGTTATGGTGGACTTTTCAGATCTTAACTATTAAAAAGGCAACCATGGATACCTTTCTATTTGGCTTTGCTCATTCACCAGTGTAAGTTCCTTACTCATTTTGTGATAATGTTGAATTTAGTATACTTTCTATATGTTTATGGAAATACTGGTTGCATTAGAGATGAATAATTTGCGGCTTATGGTCTTTCAAGGAGGGAACAATGCCCTGTTTCCCCCTTCATCCATGATGCACATCACAATATCTGGCACATTCAAGATATTCAAGATGTTTATGAACTTAAATTTCATAAACACCATGCGTCAGGCATTGAATTAACTATTTAATGCATTGAAGTTTTAATCCTAAAAACAACCACATAAAAATAACTACTCAGTATTATTTTAAGAATGAGAAAATAGAAACTGAGAGGATGCAATTGATTTACAGAATATCACATGTACAGTCAAGCCGTTGTATCCTCTAGATGCTCTAAATACTGTATCTGGAGCTCACAGCCCTTTAACGTACATGACATGTAAATAACATTGTCAAAAATAAAGGCAACTTCAAAATCAGAAAAAAATAAATGCTTGAATGATCACTAAATTCAATAGCCTCATTACGTGTTACACTTAACATTCATAAAATATTTGTTATGTTACACTTAATATATTCATAAAGATTTTATTATGTTTAAAAAGAAATTATGGGTAGATTTCTAACTTCATAGAATGATTGCTAAGAAATCATATACAATGTTGAATTGATTTGTTTATTGACAAAAAGATCAAAATCAAAGTTATTTTAAAATTTCAAAATTTTACTTTACAGTTGTTATGGTTTAGATGTGAGGTGTCCCCAAAAAGCTCACATGTGAGACAATGCAGGAAGGTTCAGAGGAGAAATTATTGGTTTGAATTAACCTCTGATGGGATTAATTGAAATGGTAAGGTGTGGCTGGAGAAGGTGATGATTTGGGCATGGCTATGGGGTATATATTTTATATCTGGAGAGTGGAGTCTCTCTCTGCTTCCTGATCTCATGTGAGGTATACTTCAAATTTTTCCTTGATGTTTCTTTTACTTTTCCTTTTTTCCTGGCTGCTTTGTGAAATCCATTTAGCATCTTAAAACAATTTAGTTTGGATTACTGGTACCTTGTTTATAATAAATCCTAAACTTTGCACTAATTTCCTCCTCACTCTTTGTATTATTACTATTATGTAAATTTCATAATGCAAGTTATGCATTCACAAAAACAGTTTTGTAATTATTGATACGTGCAGTTATCCATGAAAATAGAGAAAAAGAGAAGCAATAAAAATAGGCTTATATAGGCTTTCATTAATTCCTATTTAGTTACTTTTATTGGTAATTTTTCTTTTTGTATGGATTTAGATTATCATCAAATGCCTTTTCATTTTAGCCCCAAACTCTCCATTTAGTATTTCTTCCGGGGCATATTTACTGGCAACAAGCTTTCTCAGTTTTTCATTTATCTGGCAGTGTCTTAATTTCGGCTTCCTCTTTGAAGGAGATTTTATCTGGACATAGAATTCATGATTGACAGTCTTTTTCAGAATTATGAAGATGTCCCACTGTCCATTTGGGTCAGTGGTTCTGATAAGAAATCCACTGTTTTATTGTACAACTCATTATCGTCTTACTGTTTTCAAGCTTTTCTCTTTCTCTTTGTCTTTTTATCAGTTTGCTGAAGAGGTGTCTAGGTGTAAATCACTGACTTTATTCTACTTGATCTTTCTGAATAAGTCAACTGATATTTATTCATCAAATTTGTGAAGTCTGGATATTTTCCCAAATTATTCTGCCCTTTTCTCTGTCTTCTCTTTCTGGAACTCTCATTTATTTCTTTGTTGGTTTGATGATATCCCACAGCTCTCTCAGGCTCTGGAATCCCCCCCCACCCTTTTTTTTTCATTTTCTTTGATTGTTTCTCAAAGTAAATAATCTCTATTGATCTGTCTTCAAACCTACAGATTCTTTTCTATAGTTTCAATCTATTTGTTGAGTCCCTCTAAAGAGTTTTGGTTAACTTATGGTATTTTCAACTGTGGAATTTCTTTTGTTTTTCCTTTGGAACTTTAAAAAGTATTTTAATTAGTGTGTTATTGTTATACACAATGGTAGGGTTGGTTCACTTTAACATGTTCATAAATTCATATAACATAGTTCGCTTTTCAATCCCCAGTACCTCCTCTTTCCCTCCCCTCCTCTATTCTTCCATTCCCTTCCTCTACTGATCTTCTTTTACTTATTGATGTTTTTAAGGTACATTAGAGTTATATATAAATGAAATCCATTGTGATATATTCACACAAGCGCATGGCATAATTCAATTCAGTCCCTAGTTCTTTCCCTTTCCCTCCTCTTCCCCCTTCCACTTGGTTCTCCATCTCTTTAATTGTAGAATTTCTATTAGACATTTTATAGTTTGTACCACCATTTATTGATACTGATCTTCTATATTTTGGTGAAATGCTATTGTCTTAATTTTCTTTAGTTCTTTCAGCATGGCTTTATATCTTTACATGCTTAGAGTACCTGATAATAGTCTTTATCTACTAATTCTAATATTTGAGTCCCCTGTTTGGGACACTATCTTTGGTTGCTTTTGATAGTACTGTGCATGTAGCAGACCTTAATGCTTGTTTGCATGTGCTACATGGTTTTTGAAAAACAGAAACTGTTGGTAATATAGAGACTTTGGTATTAGATTTTTCCATTCGCTAGCATTTGCTGTTGTTGCTAATTTTTTTGTTGTTGATGATGATGCTTATTATTTGGCAGTCTTCCTTAATTAATTTTGTGGCTTCTATAACCCGTGAAGTGTGTGGAAACTGGGTTTTCACTAGCTTTTAGTTTTCTTGTTTCCAATTCTTGTTTTCATTTTTAAGTCTGCTTCGTAGGGGTCACATCTATGTCAGTATAATTTAGTAGTCTGCCAATAATTGGTTGGATTTCCTTAAATGACTTGCCTGTGTGTTTTCTACTCTTTGCCAGCAGGATCTGTGTGATAAGGTTCACCTAAAATGTCACATGTTTTACAACACAATCTTATCTTTTGCTGCCTGATTGTGCAGGCTTCCAGGGCAAGTGTATGTGAGCCACTGGTGCCTTCTCCTGTCCCATCTTTCCTGGGCAGGTACTCATCTTTCTAATATCTCTAGGGCTATATCTAAAAAACAAGTTTACCATTTATGTAGTTCTTCTGGGTTTCCATTAAGTTCCTGGCCAGTCCCCTGCTTTCCCCAATCAAAATCGCTCATGTAGGCAGCTGAGAAGTTGTTAGTGGTTCTTATTGCTTGGGTAGTGTGCTAGTAGTAGGTTTACCTGTACTTGAAAAAACAAATGGAGTATTGAATTGTGTGAATGAATTACTGAGTATTTCCTTAAAAATTCTATGCTGACAATGTAGATGAGTAATTAATGGTTTACATGCTCCTTTCACACGAATTAAGTTTTTGTTTAATCCTAATTGCGATGTGGACCTATGTAGACACTTAACATGGGAGATACTAGTCAAAGTATTTGGTACATGAAAGAGGAATAGCACTTTTCAGGAAATATTATTGATTCTATAATGCCATATTCAACCCAGTATTCACCCAAGAATACAGACTTTTTATGTATGTATAAAAATTTTTATGTATAAAAATGTTAGAAAATGTCATATTTTTATTGAAATGTTACATTTTTTGAAAATTGTTTTTATTCCAAGTTAGTCTCCTTTTATCTAGTTATAGCCTGATACTTATTACAAGGAAGGCAGGTGGATGGGTAAAGTTTATGAGAAATGTTAGGATTTTAACTTATGTGTATATTCTTAGCAGGCTGAATTACAGATTCATTAATTACATTATTTATTATTTTAAAAAATCTAGATTTCTATATGTTTTCTCTGAAATAGAAGACCTTGGAGTACAGAAATCAAATCTATCTTTGTCTTAGTACTTCCCATTCTCTCTTAGCATAGTCAGTGCTCAGTTTATATTTTGCTCAATAAATGAATTTTACCTTAGATTCCTGCCTTGAGTAGACACAGTATTTTTTTTTCTCATATGAAAGCTTGTAAAACACTCACAGAGAGTAAATCAGTATAATGTAGAGGACTGCTGAAGGCTGCTTCCTTAGAATACTTGTCACATCTAGTTTTGAATATCTTCTTTCTTTTTCTGTTCAGCAATTTGCCATGGTTATGAATCTTTTTAGGTAAAGACCACTTTCAAAATTTCACAAGATATATGTGGGCCCTTCCCCCAGGGTAGGAGAAAGAATACAGTTCTTTATCCATCTATCCACATGTAATCTTTTTCATACAGTCTTGTGGTTATGAAGGAGGGTATGAGTTTAACAACCCTTTAAGATTCTATCAGTCACTTAAGGTTAGTTTTACTGTAGTAATAGAAGTTGAAAAACCATTGAAACAAGCAAAGCTGTTCTTTTATTTACATTTAGGTTCAATGTATATAAATCAGTCACAGCTCTAGATCCTGAACCTTTTCACTTGAGTTCAATATTAAGGAGACGTGTCGTTCCAGGGCATGTTCTTTATGGATAAGAGGGCAAATTCCATCTGCCTGTAAGTGGGATTGATCATATTCACTCACTGATTGCTATTGGCCAAATCAAGGCACAAGGCATAGACTTATATTGTTAATGGAGTGGTGAAGTACAGTTCTTCATGGAAAGTGGTACCCCTAACTATCAATCAAGTCTGACTTTGGTTGTTCCAAAGGAAGGGGCGGCCATAATAGTGGGTAATATAATGCTTATCCTGGTCCCTGAGTAAGCACTTGGATTATTTAACTCTTTCTGATAGGTTTATTAGTCGTGTTTCCCTAGAGAAATAGAATAAGTGGTATATGCATACACACAGACATAGTAATTTTTTTTAAGGAATTGGTCATGTGATTATAGTGATGGGCAAGTTGAAAATATGTAGTTCGAGTCAAAAGGTTGTTAGGCTGAAGATCTTGGGAAAGGCTGATGTTTCAGTTCAAGTCCAGAGTCCATCTGCTAGCAGAATTCCTTCTTGCTTGAGTGATGTCAATCTTTTTTATATCCAGATCTTTAACTGATTAAATGAAGCCCACCCACATTACCAAGTGCAATCCGCTTTATTTATAATTTCCCAATTTAGAAGTTATTATCAGTCCAAAACACCCCCACAGAAACATCCAGAATGATGTTTGATCACATATCCAGGCACTGTGGCCCCACCATACTCACTCATAAAATTAATCATCACATAATATATATAGCTGCCCTAGGTCATTTATTTATCTATATCATATCACGTACATGGGTCAGCCCTCCCAAAATACTTATTGAGCATTTAGTTCAATTATGATATTATGCTTAGCACTGGAAAAGATTCAGTATATATGAGAGAGTCTGTTTCATGTAGCCTAAGTCCTGAGTATGTTGTTTTTTTTCTTGTAGCATTCCTAATACTGTGTGACATAGAACATGCTCATAAACACATTGTTAATGAAAGAAAAATAAATGAAATTATCTGGGATGTCCCAAGAAGTATACAAGTAGCTATAAAATAATCTGGGATATATTATCAACATAAAATGTCAACCATATTCTAAGGAGAGTCAAGGGAAGAATACAGTTAGAGTTATAGATCCGTAATATTTGGAAAACTCTGCATGACATTTGGATACAAATTGAATCAGGTAGCAAAGGGAGGGATTATTAAGTGGGTGACATAGCTTGATTTGTGCACAAAAGTGAAGAGGGTCTAGCATATTTAATTTGCTGGAAATAAACTTGTAAAAATGATTTGTTGCCTGAGTAATGTAAAAGTTGGGAAGAAAGCTCATGGACTTTGTATTGTGATGATGAATGACTTGATTGAAAACGTTTTATGAAAGTTTTTCTGACAGTTGTTCATATAAAGGATAGTCCCTGGATCTCCATCTTGAAATCAAGAAAGTGACTGTGCCCCAAGACTGATCTGTGAATGGCAGTGGAAGAGAAAACATGCCACCATGCATAGTAAGGGTTGCCATGTCCCTAGAACTCTGAATTAGACAAAGGAGGGAACTTCCTGTCTTCATTAGTGTTCTAAAATCTGCATTTCCCATAATAAATGGTAATAATATACCTTATGGTTGAGAAATACAACAACTGTGTTTTAGTTGAGTACAATGTTGGGAAACCAGAAAGATGAGCCCTACGAGAAAGAAATTAAGGAAAGAAGGTCTAACTTTTAAGTGAAAATCTTTTAAATTATTTTGATAAGATAATAGAAAAACAAAAATAATTCCATTATTTGAAAATTTTTATATTTCCTCAGATGTCTGAGAATGAGATCAATATAGTGAGGTTAAAAAACATTATGGGTATTGGTTATGTAATTCAAATTAAAATTTAAGTATTCCATACCCAGAAGTTCTACTGCTTGAAGTGCACAGAAGGAACACATTTAGAATGTGCTCAGGAAAGCATATTCACTAGCATTATTGAAATAACAAACATTTTGAAATGAGAAAATGTACATTAATAAGAATCAATTCACTGTGACATTCCCATCCTATAGATGATGATGAAAAGAATCAAGTAATGTGATAAATTGTGAAGACATTGCTTTGTCATGTTTAAAAAAAAACCTTCATTATAATGCACGTTTTCCTATGGGTGCATATACTATATGCACGCACAGACATACATACATATAATTATTTTATCTAGGACTGGAATATATGATGTGATGGAAGGACTTTAACTTTTTCTGTAACTGAAATTATATTTTTATGAGAAAATTGTATTCACATATTACTTGGGTAATTTAAAAAATGTACAGAAGGAAAATGGTAGTTAAGACAGTAAGAGAAATAATTTTAATCTCATATGTACCTTAGAAAATAGGCAAATAAGTTATGAATCTAAAGCTCTCAGGCAGTTAATCGTAGACAGTCTTTATTGTCATTTTGTCTTGAGAATTGTTAAAAAATGTCATGAAAGGACAATCATGGAATCTAAATTTATAAAAAAAAAGCAAATTATAAAAAGTGGACAGAGTTGGCAGGAAAGAAATGGTAAATTATTGGCAAAGAGAAATGTGAATTTCTGAATTCTAATTGGGCAGAGTAATTGGCTAGATCAATTAGTTGTCATGGTGGTTTGGGAAAAGGAATGATATTTTAGTATTCATGCTGAGAATAAAAACTACAGATGCCCTTTTTTTTGGCACATATAACTGAAAAATCACACAAAAAAGATTTAATTATGAAAGGAAAAACAAACATTTGTTCCATTGTCTGCCAGGTTTTGACCTAGAAAGAACTGCAACGATTCATGAAACAATTTCAACTCTTTCTTGTAAACACCGTCAATTCAGTGCTTTAACTATATATGGAATAATTTCTTTACACAGTCTAGGGCAGAAATAACATGTTCAAAGTTCCTATATAAGAGGACACATTGAGTAGAATATAGTTTCCTGCAAGAGAGTTAGGCATTTATTGTGAAAGATATAAAGTATAACAAAACAGAGTATCATATTTTTTTCCCTCCTCTTGTTCTTGTTTTAAGGAGTGTATTACACTGTTATAAAATAAGCAGGGACTGTGGAGCTACAGCACTCTACTTAGAATTTTACATGTGATCTAACATACCTTATGATTTTCTTGTTCTCTATCTTCTCCCTATGCCTCCATTATCTTGGCACTTTGAGTTTCTTTGTTCTATATGCTTGAATAACACCAGTATTAGAGAATTTATTTTCTGTTATTATAGATCCATCTTTAAATTCTGTCTTTGAGCCATCCACATTGTTACTGTTGTTTTATTTGGTTTTCTTGTGCCTTGGTCTTTACCAAGGCAACTATAGGGATTTTTTGCTCTTTTTTCCCCCAATGTATCTTTTTACAAGGGTTGTATGAATAGCATGTTAAGGAATGATATATAAATATACATCTAATTCCCTATTGACATTTTAAATGTAAATAAGTCTCTAGTACTAGATGTTTTATCCAGTGTGAAGTTATGGAACCAGTAAACAGGTGAGATCTATGATGAAGGATAAGAATGCAGAAAGCGTAAATAAATATGACCTTCTGGTGGGAAGTGAACCTGGTTTTTTTAAAGGGAAATCAGGCCTGAATATTGTAGATCTTTGAGTGGGTAAGTAAAATAATGGATTAGTGAGGGCAAGAGGATATATGTTGTTTAGAATTCATTTTATATTTTGGCAAAGTTCCTAATCAAAGATTGTTTTGTAAGTGTGTGAATTACTGTGAAATTGAGGTGGAAAGTAGGGGGAGTTGTTTAGTCATGGATAGGGAATTATCTTAGTGACAGAAAACAATGATGAACAGGCACTTTCCTACATGGGCAAAAATAAATAGTAGAGTCCTCCATAGATTGCTGCAGGGCCCAGATTTATTTAACCTAATCTGGGGAAAGAGCAATACCTCAAAAAACTCACAATCTCCATATGTTCTGGAGCTCTTTTGCATAACAAAGTTCAATTTTAATGGGTGTACAGCTGCAGAAGATCTCCTGAGGCAGGGTGTGCATAGAGAAGTCACATATGGTTTTACATAAGAGTGAGGTTAAGGAAAAATAATCTAAAGTTTGAATATGTTTATAGGAGAGCAAGTCACAAGCAAACTTTATGACTGAAGAGTGGGATATATACTAACTCAACAAAGTTATTGTTCTGTAGTTAATGAGGTTATCATGATCATTGGCATGATTAGAAAGAGGAATGGATTAGTATCTACATTGGTTTATCATAAAGTATACTTCCTCCTAGAGTACTATGGGAGTCCTCTCTACCCCCAGCCTTTTAACCTAAAGGAAGCAGAGGTTAAGTCATTATGTGGTTACCATAATAAGAAATCAACAAAGTATAAAAATTAAAGATGGAGAATCTCTAAAGTCTTAAACATTATAAATTTAACTGCAAGGCACCTAAACATTTATTGTGCTCGAACAAAGTTTAAGAATATATGAAAGGAAGTAGTGTTTTGATATTAACAATGTATGAAGCTAATATTAATTAGTGCAGGTAGAAAAATACATTGAGAAATTGTCTTTTTCAGAGTCATTGTAAGTTAGGAAGCTAGGTGCAGGTAACTGAATGTTTGTGGCCACTCCAAATTTATTGTTGAAATCCTAACCCCCAAGTTGCTGATATTTGTGTGTGAGGCTTTTTGGAGGTAATTAGGTCAGTAGGGCAGGAATCTTCATGAATGGCTTATAAATAGAGTGGAGAGAGATTATTATGCCTCTTCAGTCACATGAGAACACAAAGAGAAGATGCCTATGAACTAAAAAGTTGACCCTCACCAAACAGAATTTGCCAGTGCCTTAATCATGGACTTCATAGTCGCCAGAACTGAAAGAATTATAAAGTTCTGTTGTTTGTAAGTCATCTAGTTTATGATATTTTTATTATGGCCTTCAAAAGGGAAAGACAATAGCTTTTGCAATCACTTCCATGAGGAAACAATTATGGAATTTCTATGTGTGTTACCACCTGCAAATAGTAGCAGACAAGGGTAAAAAGACAACCTCATTTTGAATTTAAATAAATTAATTCTATAATTTTAAAGCTTCTGCTGATTATTGTTATAGAAGAGTCTTGTTATTTCTCATTTGCTATTATAGCTAGGTACCACAGACCCACAGAACTTAGAGGTTTTGTTCAGAGTGGTTCATTCAGCTGAGGTTAAATAGTACCCTCATAAAATTCATATCTTTTACAGAACTTCTATATATGAGCTTATTTGTAAATAGGATTGCTGCAGATGTAACTAGTTAAGACAAGGTTATAATGGAGTAGAGTGGACCCTTTATTCAATAAGAACAGTGTTCTTATGAGACACAGAGGCAGACACACAGAGGAACATCATGTGATGATTGAGGCAGATCAGAGTGATACATATTGAAGCCAAGGACTACTCAAGATCTTTTCCTGGAAGCTTCAGAGTGAACGTTGTTCTGCCAACCCCTTGATATCATACTTATGGCCATCAGAACTTTGAGAGAATAAATTCCATTGTTCAAAGCAACCAGTCTGTAGTGCTTTGTTACGACCCCCATAGGAAACAAGTGTAGGTAGATGGTTGTGAAGTCTTACCCTCTCTCTGCATAAAGTGGTATTGATGTTAACCATTGTTACCTGAGTGTTTCTGGGTGTTTCCTTCCTAATATGGACCTTGACTATTCTCTGAAAGTAAGAATGAAACTATTTTCTATGAAGACGTGGGGTAAGTGAATATGTATGTGCCAGAAAAAGAAAGAGTGAGAGAGAGAGAGGGAGAGAGAGAGAGAGAGAGAGAGAGAGAGAGAGAGAGAGAGAGAGAGAGAGCTTGCATGCATGCACGTGCATATAGGAGAGAGGGAAAGAGAAATTTCTTGAATAATTTTGAATTCTCAAAACACCTCTTTCCCTGATCTCTTTTGTAACTCTACACCAAATAGAGACTTTTGGAAATGTCCTTCTTATGATCCACAAATGCCTGGTGAAATAGGAGACAAATAACAAATTGAGTAGTTCAAAGGGTATACTTTATATAAAGGGGTTGAGATATTTGTACAGAGTAGATTTGAAATTCATTTGATGACAAAAGTTAAAAAGAATTAGGGTAATAGGATGTATTTACAAGGCAATTTCATTTTGAAGGGGTTAATATTTTGAATGAGTATCTTTTGGATGAAGGTGACCAGTTTGCCACTTCTCATATCTTTATGGTAGCAGAAGAAAATGCATCCTGTCCTACACTAATCTCTAGTGAATTTAGGCACCATTTGTATCTTACTCCAGGCCCCCATACTGTGGCCAACCAACAATGGAGACTCCAGGAGTCTCTGTGAATCACGATTTCTACATATACCAGTAATGGGTAATACTTTCAAGAGGAAAAGGAAATCTCATACTTGAGTTAAAGCAAATTATTCTTCTAAATAATTTTTAAGTATTTGATGAATATCTACTATATGCCAGGCATTTATCTTGGTCCAGAGACACAGTATGGACAACACAGACAAGATCTACCCTCCTTGCTAATTTTGGTATCCTAAATAATAGTTCTGTTGAAATAGTTTATTCAAATTTGTCAAAATGAATATATTTGTAATATTGTCTTAAGAGAGGTCTTTAGTGTTTTTTTTTTTTTTTTAAATTTATTTGTTTTTGTAAGGCTAGGAATTGAACCCAAGGCTTTGTGCATGATAGGCAGGTGCTCTACCACTGAGTTACAACTGCAAAATAGTACAACCACTCTGGAAAGTAGTATGGAGATTCCTCAAAAATCTGGGAATGGAGCTACCATATGATCCAGCTACCCCACTCCTTAGTATATATCCAAATGAACTAAAATCAGCATACTACAGTGAAGTAGCCACATCAGTGTTCATATAGCATAATTAACAATAGTCAGGAACCTATGGAGGCAACCTAGATGACCTTCAATAGAAGAATGGATAAGGAAAATATTGTATATACACAATGGAGTATTACTCTGCCATAAAGAAGAATGACTTTATGGTGGAACTGAAGACTATCATGCTAAGTGAAATAAGCTAGCCCCCCAAAGTCAAAGTTTGAATATATTCTCTGACACGTGGAACCTAAGTCAAAATAAGGGGAACAGAGTAAAAAAAAAAAAAAAGAGAGAGAGAGAGAGAAAGGGGAAGAAAGGGGAAAAAAATGGGAAAGGGAATTTCATCAAAATAGAGGAAAGATCAGTGTAGTAGATGAATGGGATTAAGGAGGAGGAAGGAGAGAGGGGAAAAAGGAAGAACAGTGGAATGAATCTGACCAACCCTCTGTATGTACATATATGAATACAGCACAGCAGCATAGTGAATCCCAACAACACAACAATGAGTATATGACAAGACACTATTTTTTAAAAAAATACTAAATTATAGACATATCAGTACAGTAGAGGGAGGGGTGCAGGGGGAAGGGGAAGGAAGGGAGTGGGGAACTGCTGGGGACTGAATTAGAGCAAATTATATTCCATGCTTTTGTGATTATGTCAAAATGTATCCTAATGTTATATACAAATAAAAATAATTTTTTAAATAAGAAGAGGGATCTTTAGGGAGGGATTGAAAAGGGATTATCAAAATATTGCATTTTATGTCAAACCAGAGCCTTCTTGATCAGTACAAGACTAAACATATTTAAGTGTTGGGGAGAGAAAATAAGTTTCATTACAAATGTGTTAAGCGGTAGAAGGACTAATATAGTTATGTAACTAAATGCATTTCAGGTTTATAGGACATTTTATAAATATATGCTCGGTTCAATGGGGTTGAAATGTAGGAATGGGTGATTCCATAGAATGGGTTGAAATTTCATCAAGTGTTCCATAGAAAGAATGGCACTTGAGTCAAAATTGTGAACAAAGAGAAAGAAGAGAAATGAGGTTGGAGAGGTACAGAAGAATGGAACAGTGTGGTATGTTCATATTTTCACACTTTGACATCTATATTTCTACCTTCTCATCTTTGTTCTAACAACTGATTCTCCATCCTGCAGACAGGGCAAAATTTTTCCAAATAAAAATCTGATGATACAGATGGCTTTCCCTTAGGCCTAGGATAAAGCCTCAGTGCCTTACAATGATTTCTCAACTCTGTGAAGTTTTGAAAGTATACAATTTAAGAGATTTGTGTGTTGTAGTTCTCTTTAATTACTCTCAACCCTTGAGTAAAAAGTCTGCTAAAACCATACAGCTTTTGTATGGAGAGATGCTAATTCATGAACGATAGTTATGCAGTCACAGAAAGTGAAAATTCCAAGTAAAATTTTGCCTGAAATACATAAATAGTAGAGCAGAAAAGTTTACATTTTTGATCTTTAATTATCCAGATAATTACTTCAGTTCTCCTTCATGCTGGAACTTTTATGTACAACATTGGCTTGGTTTTTTTCTTCTATTTTTTCAAAAGTTTTAGTTGTTAATTTTTTCTACTTTATTTATTTCTGGTTCATAGTTTAGACTGACTATTATCTGTTCCACTGCTATTATTATTGGAAACAGGACACTTATTTTTTTCTTGACCTGACAATATTCATCTATAGACACCATTTTTAAAGACTTTTAAGGCAGTTAATGTGATTATTACAGAATTCTTTATGGGTTTTGTTAGACAAACACAAGACATTTTCTTAAGGCAATTTTCTGGTATGTTTTAAGTTTTCTTTTTACAAGATCAATAACCTTTCTGTATATTTTTGCATGCATTTTGATGGTTTTTTTTTCTTTCTTTCTTTCTTTCTTTTTTTTTTTTTTTGCAGTTTAGGTTTAGTCCTTGCTTGGAAACTTTTGACCTCTGACTACATTACTATTGTAGAAAAATTGTTCAAATCCCCCATCTACCAGGGCTGATAGTCCAAGAAAAAGAAAACATATACTAGCTGTAAGAAAAATAAATTCATAATCAATGTTTTTGTCACAGTTACTAAAAGTATTTCACATAAAAAATGTCTTCATGTGGACTTTGTGGATTGATGTGTTTAAAATCTATGCAAGATTACAGAGGATCCCACTTTACATTTTAAAATCAGAGTTTTAGTATGCAATTAGTTTAGTAAATATTAGTTGTTAAAAACATACTCTAAATGTATCTGTAAACTCCTGCATGTTTTTGCCATTACTTTTCTAGAGGAAAAATTTTGAGTTTAGTTATTTGGTCACAATTCCGTTTGAAATTAATGAACACTTCACTTATGTATTTCTGCATGAGATATCTCATTAAATTTGCATTGTTTTTAAGCCAAGTGTTGAAATGATGCTAAATGATTTTTTTATGTAACATCTCCCTTTGGTTTGATATACACTTATTTCATCCTCCCAAGTTTCATCATTTTTTAAAAAGTGTTTGGAAAGCACCAAGATCTTCTGTTTTAGGCTTTATGTTGCTGGAAGGTAGTGTTAAATCTCATTACATGCCCGAAGCTAACATAGCAAGGCAGGAGTTTATCATTTAGAAAGGAAAAATGTAATTTATCCTTGGTATTTTCTCTTTCTTTCTCTTTCTCACATGTGCACCTCTCTGTTAGTTACTATAACTTTAAGACATGTTTTTGTTTCTAATTTTTCATGTAATTTATATAATTTAACATATAAGAAGTCACAGTTTTTTCTATTTTCCCTGTATTAGCTTTATATGCCATATATCAAATTACCACAAATTTGGTGGCTTAAAACAATACTTTTTTATCTTACTTTCTGAGAGACAAGAGCACAGGTGCAGCTTAGTCGGTTCTCATCTGGAGGCTGTCCTTTGGAGAGATGCACTTCCAGGCTCCCTCAAGTTTGTAAAATTCATCTCCTTGTTACTATAGGATTCATAGAAATTTATTTTTCAAAATCCTGGGGTGAAGGGGCAGACAAAATAGGAGAGACAGAGTCCCTAGATGGAATAGATTACATTTTAGAAGAGCATTATGTAACATAATTATGGAAGTGACATTCCGTCACCTTGCTGTGACATTCTATCACATCTGCTGTATTCTAATAGACAGAAGCAAGTCAGTTTCCAGCCATACGCTAGGGAAAGCAGTTTTACAAGGGAATGAAGACGGGGAGGTGAAATCACTGTGGCCACTGTACAGTCTGTCTCCTATACCACATCACTTCTTGTAGGCTACATTATGAAAAAAATTTTTAAAATATTTTGCCTGAATGCATTGATGTTTTTTTTTGTGTGTGTGTGTGTGTGGTTCCTAATTTCAATCTACAACAAGAAGAATTGCAAATTGTATGACTATATACTATTGATTTATAAACAGAGGAAAAAAATAGTAAATGATTTTAGATTTTACTTCCTCTTCTAAAGAAAATTGATTTCAATTTGAATGAGGCTACAAAGAAAAACTACTTCCATATTTTTCTGTTTCTGCTTTATTTTTTTACATAAACTTTTATTATAAATGTAAGTAAAATGTTCATGGTGAAATATTTAAATAGTACAGCTGAGAATAAAGGGAAAATATGCTATGAAGTGGAAAATCATGAAAGTAACCACTATTCATTCACTGTTTGTGTATGGACACTTACATGTGTATAAATAGATTTTTTAAAAGTTTTCCAAATGACTCTATAGTGTACTTCTTAGAACTTGTTCATACACTGGATGTGCATCATTAAAACTATGTATAGTTCTGTCTCTTAGTCTTTAATGACTGTTTCATATTCAAGTGTTTCTTAGTTGTCATAATTAAAATTCTCTGCAGAGATGATTTTTCTATTTGTATACTAAAACACCATCTTTCTATTACTAAAATCCCATTGAAACCAATTTCAATAGAAAAGGAAATTTGCCATCACAAATCAAAGAAATCAGGAGTCTAACTTTTGAGTGCAATTGACAACAAGTCCTCAGTTAATATTATCTGTAAGTGATCACTCTCCATCTTTCTGCTTGCTCCCCTCTGGAATAAATCTCCCACTAAGTTGGTGATCTCCCTTTAAGATGGCAGAAGGCTGCCAGTAGTTCTAGACTCAGTCTCATCCCAGGGAACCAGCCAAAAAGAAAACCCCTTTCATGTTACTTCAAGCAAAAGTGAGTGAAATAATTCTGCTTCGGTCTGATTTGTAAGCTCTTCTCAATCATTTTTTTAAAGTTAAGGAAAGAAATATTCTGATTTTCAAGTTTGGATCATATCATAGTCTATTCAGACAGTGTAAAAACTGGGTAGCTTATAAACAGAATTTGCTTCTCACAGTTCTGGTTGCTGGGAAGTCCAAGATCAAGTGCCCGGCACACTCAGAGCCTGCTAAGAGCCACTTCTCTGTTTCATAGATGGCAACTTTTAGCTATGTTCTCACAAGACAGCAGGGACAAAGGACCTCTCTGGGAATGCTTTGTTTTTATGCTTCTATTATTGCTTTATAGTAATACTTAATAGTTGAATCCATTTTCATGTAATCATACATGCATGGAATTTAGGTTACTCCATTCCTGTCCCTAGTGTCCCCCATTTCCCTCTCCACCTCCCTTCCTCTATTCCCTTTCTTCTACTTTACTGATCTTCCTTCAACTCATTTATTTATTTTAATTGGTGTTTTATAGATATACATAAAGGTGGAATTCACTGTGGTATATTTATACATGCACATAACATAATTTTGTTAAATTCATTCCATATTTCCTCCCTTTCTTGTCCCTCCTCCTACCTCCCTCCCCTCAATCTCCTTCTGTTCCACTGATCTTCACTGGGAACTCTTGTAAGACACTGATGCCATTCAAGATGTCTCTACCCTTAAACTTATACCTCCTGAGTACCCCAACTCTAATACCATCACTTTGGGTGTTAGAATTTCAACAAATGGATTTTGTGTGGGGGGATCTTAAATATTCAAACTATCGCAGGTCACATGCTGTTATTGTAGCATGGGGCATCAGCCCCACTGAAAGAATGTGAACGAAAAGTTGGAGATAGGCAAATTCATGCTGGACAAGTGGAACAAAACAATGTGTATAACTTAGTGTAAGTATAGCTATATAAATATGTGCACTATATTTGATAAAATATTAGGAGTACAAATACTGGGTTAAATATATGTATATGTGTATTTTCCTGGATATTCTCATAACTTCCTGTATAATGAATACTTCAGCTGACACTTCTGCTGATAATGCAGAACTACGTCCATTCTAGGTCTTATCACTTAATCTTTTCCAATCGAAATTAAATCTCACTGTTGTTTCATTAGGCTTTCCTCTAACAATGATTCTTAGTGAGTGTGTCTTTTAATTTCTCTTTTTATATTTGTTATGTGTGTGTTGTTTCTTTTGTTGCAAACTCCCTACTTGTATGGCTTCTAATTGTGCCAAAGAAAGTAAGTGTTAAAAATTAACTCAAATATATGTCAACTTGTGTTATTTTAACTCAAGGATAATTTTACCTATTCATCAGAAATTAAGTTTATGATTTGGTAATCAGATGAGGCAAAGAGGGATTACAGAGAAGGGAGGAAAATATTTTCAGGGTCACTTTTTTTTTTATATGACACCGAACTCTTACTATGATAAAACTTCATCAAATAAGAGAATTGTTGATTAGAATAGGTGATGTTCTGTTCTATTCTGAGCAGAAATGATGATTCGCTAAGATGCTTCCTGTACATTTTTCAGAACATGAGAAGGTGTGAATCTAGTCAATTTCTGAGCAACCCAGAGGGAGAAGGACCATCCAATAGAAATATAGTTAAGGAGGGCTCAGTCTTTTTGAATATTAGGAGCCTTGAGATCTATCTTGGGATTGAAGATGGTCAAAGACAAACTTCAAAGAAACATAGAGGAAAACAAAAAGTAAAATAGCCCTGTGATCTAAAGTCTAAAACATTGTTTTTCAGAGTTCAAGTGTGCAGAGGTCAAGAGAAAGTGTTGTAATTTCAATAGCAACAATGGTAACATAAAACATTCGCCTGATCAGTTTTTCAAGCAAATGATAATACTAGCTTCTCTGAAAGATCAGATGTGATATGACTCCCTAAAATTAAAGTCCCTGATGATATGGAAAACTATGGGAGCTCCATATTAAAAGATTAATAATTTTAGACAAAAACAAGGCTAAAAAATGTGTAAATGTATTTGATGAATTTTAGTTAAGTTGCTTTATTAAGAATGCATTTAGTACTTAGAAAAAGAGTAGTTACATAATAGATAAATAAAAATTACATATACATCTACATTAATTGTCAGTGAATGGTTATGAGGTATACTTAAGGCAATGAATCACATTTTTCATAGTCAAAGGGAAAAAGAAAACCAGCTAGGTTTGTCTTTTGGAGTTTTAAAAATCTATTTAAATATAATTTCTCAGTTCAGTAATTATTTATTGCACATATACTAGGTGCTAGACATTGTGTTTTTCACTGAGTTTGCAATGATGATATGTATATAAAAAAGAAACAAATACACCTGCTTAATGGAGTTCTTAATGATCCAGGGAACACAGATTAAGAAAAAAACCAAAAGGGAGCATACTTATAAATAAGTAATCATACATTTTGAACTATGACAAAAAGTAAATTTGGGTATTGACAAAACAGTGCCAGAATCAGTTCTATGTGTTTATTTATTTTAACTAAGTCAACCTTCTCAATATATGAGGCAGGTACTGTTGTCATTTGACCTTTATAAATAAAGTGACAGAGGCACAAAGAGGTCAAAGTGGTTTCCCAGTGTCACACAGCAGGATGATATGAAGCTGGGCTGTAATCTTGTGTAGTCTGTGTTCTCAGCTCTTATGGTCTATTGAACAGAGAACCACGATAGGGAACAGACTCTAATGACAAGGTGGTGAGGGAAGTTTTCACTGAAGAAGTGACATTTGCATTGAGAATTGAAGAATGGGATAGATCCAGAACCTGGAGACCAGCATTGCAGGTAGGAGAACAATATCTTCTGTGTCCCCAAGTTGGGAGGAAAAACTGGTAAATTCGAGAATATCAGATGTTGCTAATAATAATTAAGAGAGAATATAAAGAATTGGGGAAAACAACCAAGAATCACATTCTGTAAGGACTTGTAAGCCAGCATTGCATCTAAAGGGCAATGGGAAGATATTTGATCTGACCTGACCTGATTTGTGTTTAAGTACCTGCTGTGTAACAATGGATTGTAGAAAACCACAGGAAGACACGGGAGGACACCTGCAATAAGGCTGTTTCAGCAACCCTGGAGAAAGTTCTTGATGAAGGTGGTAAAAGATGTGAACAAGAATAGACATAGTCCACATATATTTTTGAAGTAGAAATCATGGGATTTGCTGACAGATTGAATGTGGGTGGTGAGGAAGAACATTGAAACTAGGATTACTCCCAGTTTTCTAGAATTATCACCTATGTGGTATCACTTTAAGCAATTTGAGTATGTAGCAGTGTAATGGCAAAACCAGACCTGGTTGTGAAATGAAATTACAAAAACGTTATGCTAAGAAACCAATGCCTGGGAAAGGGGTCAGTTCCGCTTCCCTCTCTCAGCCTTTCTCCAGTAAGCCTGATTAACCTGGGTCCCTACCTTTTGGATTGTAAATAACTGTCCTAAAAGTCTGACTACTCCCTATTGTAATGTAACAGATTCCTGTAAAAAGAGTCATTTCTTCTTGTCTGTTTAGAGACCCTGCACAAGGCCTTCAGCCACATAATTTAGGATTTTTTTAAAAAGAAGAGGAAAAAGTCCCAACGATAGGATGGGTATAAGATGACATCAGATAACCTATAAATATTTGCTACTTCTCAACCAGTCTGTTTCCCACAACTGCAGTATGATGTAAATTCAGAAAAAAAAACAAAAAAACAAAACAAAAAAAAAAAAACAACTGACTGTGAACATTGTACAGTGTTTGATTTGGAACTTATTTAAATGCTTGTAAAACATTCAATTAAACATATCATACAGGAAATTGAATATGAGAGCTTGGAATCCAAGGAGAAGCAGGAGGAAAAGATACAGTTTGGGAATTGTCAGTGTAGAGAAAATTTAAAGCTATTAAAGCTCATTAAAGTATAATATCCAACATCTGTGGGACCCTGCGTTCAGTGATCCCCTAGCACAAAACAAGGATAAAAAAGTGTATCCAGGTAAAGGGTTCAATATCCTTGACAGAAAAACTCAGCAATGGGAGATGATAGGACTTGCAGAATAACCAATAAAGGAGAAAGAAAAAGTTGAGGTAATGTATCAGAAAATAAGGAGAAATGAGTATAAAGAGTAGGGATTGATTTTATTGTCAAAAGACTTTGAGATGTTATGTAAACTGAGAGTACAATAATCTAGGTATGTTCTTGATACCTAAGCATCACCCTTTCGCCCACCTCCAGTATGGGGGATTAAGCCAAGGGACAATTTACTACTGAGCTGCACCCTATTATTTATTTTGAGACAGAGTCTTACTAAGTTGCCCAGAGTCTCACTAAGTGGCCACTCTTGAAGTTGAGATCCTCCTGCCTCAGCATCCCGAGTTGCTGGGATTACCGACAGTTCTGACTGCATCCCTATTTTATATTGACCCATTCAGACCATAGATTACAAACCATAGATTACAAACTGGTTAGCAGCAACTCAAGGAATGCCCTTCAGTTGACATGCTTTCATTTGTTTAATAGCCAGTTGGCTATTTATCTCGTATTGCATTTCTTTCTCCTAGATTCACCATAATATTTATCTCTCAAAAACATCAACAACCTAAAACCAAAAACTGTGAAACATTTGTAATTAATACTATCAAAATATCTGTCATTGCATAATTGGTCCAAGAAGAAAGAGCACATGTTCAGAACTCTTTTGAGACATGGCCAAGGAACTGGTTTAGAGACTTAGGATTCACATTTAAGAATGATACAGATGAATCAAACAAAAAGGGGACAGAGCTTTCTGAGCTAATTGTTTAGAACTGGATTTTTGCTCCAGCTGCTATAAAGTAGAAGATAGATGATGTGAGAATTTGTAATTTGTAATTTAAAACTTCATGAACCTTGAAACTTTCTGGAGACTTTGGTCAGTCAGTTGATTTACTAGAAATGATGAGACCACCATAATCCATAAACTATCTATTTTCCCACCACCATGGCAGTGAAATAGAGGAGAGAAACATGCAAATTGCTCATTTATGGTTTTTTTATTTGCTTTCCTAAATTGCTTCTAAGCTCACTGAGTCGGATTTCTATAACATCTTTAATTATGATGAAGTCTTGGCTTAAAAAAAGAAAAGTTGTTTAGTTAGAACTTTATAATTGGCAATGAAACATTGAACCAAAGTGCCAGCTCTCACATTTTTTGTTTTTTATTTGGACTATAGAAATAGCATCATGGGATCTACAGAATTTGATATTAGAACTTTAAAATGCTAGTATAGAGATTTATAAAATAATTCCAAACAAAATCAACCATTATACATAACATGGTGAAAACATGGACAAAGTTCTGAATATATTTGAATAATGCAACAGATAATAAAGTAACAGAACAGCATGGATTATTGAGGTTTTGCTCTCTTTTAATGGGAAAGACAATGTGATCTGTGAAGCAAAATCTGCTGTTTGTGAAGTAGGAATCAGTTATTCTGTGGGAATTCTTTTGAATAACATTGAATTGACTAGCATATGTAGCCCTAAAGCAACATTTTCAATTCTAAATTTCTCTTTTCTTGGAAGTGTCAAAAATATTAATAAGAAATTAGCATTAGATAATGTTCTCACAGCTACTTACTTAATAATTGATTTATCTTCATTTTTAATAAACATTACATATTAAAATTAGATTCTCAAAAGCAAATAGTCTGATATGAAGTCTTAATGTTCAAGATTTACTGTTTCAGTAAAATTAAAGGAATGATTGCTTCAGATTTCCTGTTCAAAGGTTTACTGAAATGAAGGTTTCAAATGCTGTAGGTGCAAGTGACACTTTGATCTGTTCTTGTTCAATCATTTGAGATTAAAGGGGCCACAAGTTCTTTATAATTCTGTTACCTGTTTAAATAGAATGCTTGTCCTCATTTCGAGATGATTCGCACTGTGCCATTTTTTTGAAACTTTAATCCTTTTCTGAGGAGAGTCCTAATGATTGTATCTTCACTATAGAAGGTTAAGGGAAATTTGAAGGTTCCAAGTAACTTGTGACATTTCTGTTTTTCTTACCCTTCTCATCCTCTCTCCTTCCTTCCCTTCTCTTTTGTTTTAAACAGTTAAGTCCATAACTGACGTCAGAACCAGTTTATGAGGAAAGTGTTTCTATTATATATTGATAATAAATGCAGATTAGGTTTCTTCAAAAATAAACAAAGTGTTAAGCCACACATTAATTGCCTTAGAGGATTGGCAGAATTGACCAAACCCGGAGTCTCTGACTCCTCTAAATACATCTCTCCTACAAGTGTTCTTGTAGCTTGATGATATGGTATGCTTGTCGTAAGAGGGGTATCTTAGACTGGACTAAAGCATGAAATTCTGGGCAAATGGTCTTATCGTCACTCCAAAAGGTCTGAGGCTCCAAGTTTGCAAGATATTTAGGAAATAATCAGATTATAAAGTGAATTCTAATTACAGTCAAGAATAACAGGAAAGTTATTCAAGCTTACATCTAGTGAGGGTTTGTAATTTTAATTTCATAAAAGATCTAGGTTTTTCATTTTGGAAAATTGTGCTCAGTACTTAGAATTAATGGTTACTTTCTCTCTTTCTTCTCTCTTATGTGAAAGTTTTACTATGATGCTTTGTTTGTAGATGAGTGGTAAATCTTCAAGAACACATTTATCTCCTTCAGTTCATATTGAATTTGTAAACTATTTTTTGTTTTTATACTATCCTAATAGTCATTGGTTCTCCCTGAACTTATTCATCTTTTATTCAATTTGACTTCTTATATAATGAGAATAAAAAACTATCTTGTTATTAATTTGGCACTTGGACTTACCATGATTAATAATAACAGATCTTATACACAACAGATATATAAGCAATATTGTCATGAATTGAAGCAAATGGCATAATTTTATCTTAAAGTCAATTAATTTCTCTTTAAATATATCACTTTATTCAATACTATCATGACAAAAACATAAGGTGACTCTTAGTTGTTTACAATTAAAAATCCATAATTAAAAATCATTAATCATGCCTGATCTTGAAAAACTGACAAATGTTGAAAATCATGAATTATTTTGTCTTAGATAAAAAAATTTGAAATATGAATGTATAATTTTAAGTTAGTTTCTTTTAATATAGTGATTAACATTAAAGTATAAATTTATAACACAAACAATAATTATAAAAAAGACATTTTTAAAGTTTCACAGATTAATAATTTGCATTTCACTGAAATATAAATATGTTTTTTTGTAATCTATTAAATACCCTGTTAATTTGGGGTCTCTCTATGGATTCTCAGGTGACTATCTTGATTATACACATACATATGTGTGTACATATATAAGTGTATGTATAAAATTTTATTTTTCTAATTTTAACTTTTGGGTAAAAGCCAAAATAATTGAAAACAAAAAGTCCTACAAATGACACTGTGGATACCAAACCAAAATGCTTCTTTATTTGATTAATCAAATATAAGGGAAATAAGACATTTCAAGGAAGAGAAGAAAAACATTACCTCAATTACATAAAAGGTTAAAGAATTAGAAGATGCCACCATATGCAAACCTACTTGAACATATCACCTTTTGGTGAAGTGTCTTTTAAGTGAAAGAAAGGGGTCATTTCCCATCAAATTAGAAAATATCAAAATTGACCAAGAAGATGTTTAAATACTTCAATAAATAAATTAACCTAAAAGATAGTGGATAGACAATTCAATATTAACTATTAGCAAAGTGACCTGCTAGGTTCACTGCTAAGTATTACCTAATTTTAAGTGATGGAGAAATGCATCTGTGCGTTTGCAAGCCCATGTTCATGATGTGTATGGTTATTCCAATAAAACCAAAATTTGGAATGATTCAGACTCCTCAATGGGAGAGAAATTAAGTGAGAGGAGAAGGGAAAGGAGAATAAAATGTATGTGCCTCCAAAAGAGCAGGATAATTTCAGATGGTGATTAAAAATATGTGCCAAGCAAAACAGGAGGAAGAAGGTGACATGTTGTTCAAGGGTCACGTGGTTTATAATGGCATATTTTTATGTAAAATTGCAAATTTATGTAAGGCATATGTGAACAAATGAAAAACAGAAGAGGGTAAAAAAGGAAGAAGGAAGAAGAAAATGAAAGCATGACTCTAGCAACACTTCTTTAAGGCCTACATAAGACTTTATGTAGAAAGACAAAGAATAGCACAAAACTTTCTTACAAAGTGATGCCAGGATGTAAAGACGCTGAGGTCCAATACTGGAACTAGTCACCTTTCCTCTTTAGAGCTGGGTAACCCTCACCTGTACAAAAGCGTTAGAGATGATCACAGTCCTCTCCCTTTTTTTGCCTTCCACCATCTCTCTGGTGTCACACTTTGCCATCTGTGGGCAGTGGGGAGGAGAATATATGATTGGTTCAGGTCACCATCATCAGTAACCCAGTAGCTGTAGTCAGTCATACATTGCTTAATTTGGGGGGGCGGGGCTTTTGGCTTTCATCTTTTAAAATTTTTGATCTTTAGAAACCACTGATAATTATGGACAATTCAAGAAACGGCCCCGTGAACATTTAAAATCTAAAACATGTCTCTTAAAGATATCAACCTTCAGTGATACTTAAGTTGTAGCACAATTTTAAAACAGAGATGCCTCATAGAGAATAAATGCCTAAGGATCGTGAAGTACATAAATACCTTTCCAATGCATTTTAATTTGAGCAGGCAGAAAAGTGTGTTTTAGAGATACAGTGAAGAAATAAGTATGAGAGAACTGATGGAATTAGGAAGAATGCAAGTAACTTACAAACTATTTGTTATTAAAATATGATGCGCTGTGGTTGCTTATGTTTTCAAGAGCCCAGAGAATTATAAAACAAGAGAATCATCATGATGAACTTTTCACAGCATTTGTGCATTTTCATTTGTAACTGATCACTCAATTGCGTTTAGTCCAGTAGGTACCTGATTGAGGTAAAAAGTTTTAGATAACCTGGCTGGTTTCAACCTTTTCTCAATAGTGGTAGTATTTTCATGTCTCTATTTCAGTTCAATTGAACATAATAACCTTATATCTAAATTGTGTAGTTTTATATCTTAACAGATAATACTTGGAAGACAATATGTTAATTGAAGTAAACCAGGAACAGAAATATTGCATAATCTCACTTAAATGTAGAATCTAAAAGAGCTGATCTCACCAAAGTATAGAGTAAAATGGTGGTTATCAAGAGGTAAGCAAGGAGGGGAGGCAGAAATTGGGAATATATTAGTCAAGGATACAAAAATTCAGTTAAATTGGAGGAATAGGTTCATGAGACCTATCACACAACAAGGTGACTATAGTTAATGTATTATATACTTTAAAATTGCTATCAGAATAGATTTTAAATATTATCACCAAAAAGTATTGTATTACTATATAAGTGAATTGGTTTGGCTTAGTCATTACACAGTGTTTATTTCAAAATACTGTGTTTTACACCACAAACATATGATTTTTACTTGTTAAAGTAAAATAAGAATCAATAATGATAAAAAGTTAGTAAATTTTGAATTATTAATTTGTGGTAGGCATTGATTCATTTAATTTTTACATTAACTGTATGGCTATTGACCATATTTTAGATGAGGAGACTAACGAACAGAGAACTGGAATTAATACCTTGCCAGAATTTGGGCCTTTTTAGTCTTTTTCTCATTAAAATAAGGCCAAATTTAATTATTTAAATACACACAAATTTCTGTGAAAAATGATCATCACATTTATATTGAAGACATTGGCAGAATGACCATTTTAATGGTTTAAGATGTTTATTATCTAATTTAAAAGAGTCAAAATGCCAGCTTTTACTACGTATTTAAAATGCTCCTATTTTTAGATTTAAAAATAGGAGTAGTTTGAATATAGTCATATGATTCAAATGTACAAAAAAGTCAAAGATTGCTTATAGACTTTCTTTAGGACTTTGTTATAATGACAGCATGTTTCGAAAGTTTTCAAGCCAAAAGATTAATTTAGATTTCTATTCATTAAAACTTTAAATCAGCCCTTTTAGCAAGGCCATTTTTAAGTAACGTTGCTGAGTAAAACAAAACGTAGACATTTCAACCAGATATCCCCGTTCCTCTTTGAAATATTTCTCATTTTGTCTACCTTTCAGCAACAGATCATTTGACAGATGAATTCTAGCACATCACAAGAAGCCATGAATTATTATTGTTATTATTATCACCATTGTCATTTTGCATTTACAGAGCACATTTTCACTGAGAGAGAGTGTGTGTATGTGACATGCATGGCATGAATTTGTTGATACAGAATGGAAAAAAAGTAGCTTATGCCTTTTGAAAAAAGTATTCATCATTATAAGGCAGGGACAAAAAAATTAGTCCAACACAGAATTTCTGTTAAGGAAAAATACCATTCAATAAATACCTTGAAGTATTCTTTAGGAATGAAAAGGAAAAGTCTTCTGTGACATGGCAGTTATGTGGGTAGTTGAAACAAGATTTCTAAAATGCACTGTGTTGTGAATGAGAAGAATTTGAAGTTTCCTATCGTAAACTGGAGCTGGTGTGAGGAGTTACAGAGAGAATAGAGGAGTCAGAGAAACTGCTGTGTTCCTGAAGGCTAAGAGGACAGTCTGAACACCCACTTCCTCCAGGTCAGAATGACAAAGAGCATTTGGAAAAGAGATGACGATTGACGACTGAAAAGCAGGTTGCTTTTATCTAGCTTAAGTGAGGGTTGGTAGAAGAAAGGTAGCAGAGATGGTGCAGAAGGGAACACAGGACTGTGGGAAGGATTTAGGACACCATTGCTGGGTCAGGGATACAGGTGCCAACTGCAAGGAAGAGAGAGAGATGTCTCTAGAAGTTAAAGAGAGCCCAAGCTAGCATTCAGTGAAGAAACAGAAACCTTTTCCCTACAAGCATAAGGAACTGAGTTCTTCCAAGGAACTAAATGAACTTAGAAGTGTCTCCAAGAATCAATCTTTAGAAAATTTCCATCTGGTTTTTGTGAGACCTGCACCATAGGAACCAGCTGAGCTACACTGTCTTCTGATTTCTGAGTCATGCAAATGGGGAGATAATATATATTGTGTGTACTTCTAAATTTGTGATAATCTGTTATGACAATAGAAAAATTTGATGTCTAAAACAATCATAAGAAAAACAGGCAACATGGAATTCTCAAGTAATGCTGTGTGTTACAAACTTTGCTAAGGGCTTTATAAGCATTTCATTTGATTTCATGATAATCCACGAAGTAGAATACTTGACACATTCTGAGAAGTCTTTCAACCAAGGCCTCTAATCTCTGAGCATCATTCCTCACTTGCACATAGGAGTGTGATTTTGCCAGTGGTGGTAGTAGTTTATGATTTCATTGCTTGGACCTTGAGTAGTCCAGTGGTGATCATGTAGCTGAAGGTGGGTCAATAAATTCTATCCTTTTGGGTTTGAAATTTCTTCTGAGAGATCTTTGTTTCATGGACATGGATATATTAAAAAAAAAAAAAAAAAAAAAAAACAAAACCTGTAGAAGGTATGTGCCTGGAAAGGAAAACTAGAATAATGAAGATATATAAGGTAAAATATTTATTAAAGATTATGGGGCTAGAGGTGAGAAGAAGAGATTTATAAAGTGACTTCTGAGGTTTTAGATGGCTTTCCTCTTTTCCGTTTCCATTATTTCTTGAGGCCGAGCTGTATTCTGGACTCTACTTCATTAAGGAAAAATTCCCCTTGTAGCTTAAAACTAGCTTGAGTGGAACCATGTTACTCCCAACCAACACATGTTAACTAGGGTAGGCTGTATTATACTTTTCATTTAAAGAGGTTTTATTCATTAAGGTGGGTTAAACTGCTGTAATAAATAGGACCCCTAGAATTCAATGCAACGCCTTCAAGTAGAAGTCAAAAAATCTTCCATGTCACCAGGAAGTTGTTCTCCATGGTGATTCCAGAAACTATGCTATTTCCAGTTTATTGTTCCAACATCCCTCAAATTTTCACCTGAGTCAACCTGTGTTTAAAAAGGAAAATAGAGGAGAAATATTGGCTTACAAAGCCTTAGTTCCAAAGTCACTCATTGCTTTTCTGTTCATGTTCCATTATTAAGAACTGGTCAGATGTCTGTGATTCACTGCAGGAAAGGTTGGGAGCTAACGTCTGGTCAAGAAGCTTGCTGCAAATGCCATGATTTTTTTCTTCTTTATGGCTGAGTAATATTCCATTTTGTATATACATCACAGTTTCTTTATCCATTCACCAATTGAAGGGCATCTAGGTTGGTTTCACAATCTAGCAATTGTGAATTGAGCTACTATAAACATTGATGTGGGAGGATCCAAGATGGCGGACTAGAGGGAGGCTGTGTTCCTTGTCGCTCCGTAACTCCAGTTCCAAGTAGAGGATATCTGTTTCTTGGTGAGTCAGATTTTGCTGCTTATCAATCCCCTGCTCTTTACCCATTTGTCAGCTGTGATCACCTGCAGTCTGCCAGCATATTGATGCCTTTTTTGAGTGCAGATTGCTCACTGTCAGGTGCCTATTATCCGTCATTTGCCTGCCTCTTGCCTGTCCATTGCTTGCCTTACACCTATCCATCACCCAACGCGTGAGGTTCACCTCCCGATCGTCTGACAACAGTCAGAAAACTGATTGCCGACCGCCAGTGGAGCACCAGCTGCCTGCTGTTGCCTGGAAGTTCACTGTTACAGTACCTGCAGGTTCAATTACACATGGCTGCCACCATTTTGAGACAACAGCCAGACCCTGTAGGACCCCTGGCTGGACTGACTGAGCCCCGTCTCCAGGATCCCTCAGCCCGACCTATCAATCCCTGCCTCTGGGGCCCTCACATCAACTGACTGCTCCCTGCCGCCAGGACCTCCAGACCAACTGACTGCGCCCTATCACTGGGACCCCAGACTGACTGATTGCAACCGGCCTCCAGGATCCCGCAACCACACCAAACACACCGGACCTCCAGGACCCCCGCCTGACCAACCACATCCCACCTCCAGGACCTCCAGCTGACCATGTCCACACCCTGAGCTGTAGCTCCCCATTTGCCAACACATTTGGAAGCCAGAGTGGCCATCTTGGATAATCCTGAAAGCTGTAGCTCCAATCTTTAGGTGGGGCGAATGCCGTCCTGAGATACCTGCTGGAGACTTGAAGCTCATTGTCAGGTACCTCTCATGTATCAGGCTACTGAAGACTGGGAGGTTTCATTACTATATGACTGTTATACTGTAGATTTTCTTTTTTCGCCTTATTGAAAAATTTTAAGTTTTTATTTCTTTACTTTTCTTGCTCTCTTCCTTTTGTTTACCTCAGAGTCTCTTTCTCCCTTTTTTGCATGCTAACATCCAATTTCTTTTGATTACACTCTCACCCTTTCTATTATCTAGAACTTCTGTATATTCTTTTCTTATCCCATTAACAGCTACATTCTACGTTCCTCTGCATTCTCTTTGTCCTCCACTAGAAACTGCAGACCTTATTGCAAATCTGTTTGTTTTACTGAAGAAAATATTTGAACTCATTCTGTTTATTATGACAATATTGTTATTGTCCTCATAGGGGCTATTTGGTCTGGGATTGCATAGTGTCTGAATTGGGCACTGCTAATATTGATCTCCCCTTAAAGAAAATGTTTTGGAAACCTATAGGGCCACTATAAGCCTATAGGGGGAAATCTGCAATACCCCAGATCTGCATGGCTAGAGGGGAAGATACATGAACATGAAAAAGCAAGGGAAGAAAATGATCCAAAAAAATCTAAATTCTATATTAATAGAATCCAATGACAGTATGTTAGAGGAAATGTCAGAAAAGGACTTCAAATTATGCATGATTAAGATGATTTGTGAAGCAAAGGATGAGATAAGAGAGCAAATGCCAATAAGCTGAAAGAGCAACTGCAGGAAGCAAAAGATCATTTCAATAAAGAGATAGAGATTAAAAAAAAAAAAAAAGGAAATCCTTGAAATGAAGAAAACAATAAACCAAATAAAAAACTCAATGGAAAGCATTACCAAAAGACTAGACCACTTGGAAGACAGAACCACAGACAATGAAGACAAAATATTTAATCTTGAAAATAAAGTTGCCCAAACAAAGAAGATGGTAAGAAATCATAAATAGAATCCCCAAGAACTATGGGACATCATGAAAAGATCAAATTTAAGAATTATTGGGATTGAGGAAGGCACAGAGATACAAACCAAAGAAATGAACAACTTATTCAATGAAATAATATCAGAAAATTTCCCAAACCTGAAGAATGAAATGGAAAATCAAATACAAGAGGCTTACAGAACAACAAATGCACAGAATCACAACAGGTCCACACCAAGGCACATTATAAGGAAAATGCCTAACATTCAAAGTAAAGATAGGATTTTGAAGGCCGTGAGAGAAGAGCATCAGATTACATATAGGGGGAAACCAATACGGATAGCAGCAGACTTCTCAACCCAGGCTCTAAAAGCTAGAAGGGCCTGGACCAACGTATTTCAAGCTCTGAAAGAACATGGTTGCCAACCAAGGATCCTATACCCAGCAAAACTAACCTTCAGATTTGAAGATGAAATAAAATCCTTCCATGATAAACAAAAGTTAAAAGAATTTACAAATAGAAAGACTGTGTTACAGAATGTTCTCAACAAAATTTTCCATAAGGAGGAAATGAAAAACAACAATGTAGGTCAGCAAAGGGAGGAACTACCTTAGAGAAAAACCACTCAAAGGAGAAACCAAGCCAAGTTAAAAACCAAAAATAAGCCAAATGACTGGGAATACAAATCATATCTCAATAATAACCCTGAACGTTAATGGCCTAAACTCATCAATCAAAAGACATAGACTGGCAGAATGGATTATAAAGAAAGACCCAACAATATGCTGCTTTCAAGAGACTCATCTCATAGAAAAAGACATTTACAGACTAAAGGTGAAAGGATGGGAAAAAACCTACCATGCACATGAACTCAGTAAAAAAGTGGGGGTTTCCATCCTTATATCAGATAAAGTGGATTTCAAGTCAAAGTTAGTCAGAAGGGATAAAGAAGGACATTTCATACTGCTTAAGGAAACCATAAATCAGGAAGACATAACGATAGTAAATATTTATGCCCCAAACAATGGTGCATCCCTGTATATCAAACAAATCCTTCTCAATTTCAGGAATCAAATAGACCACAACACAATAATTCTGGGTGACTTTAACGCACCTCTGTCACCACTAGATAGGTCTTCCAAACAAAAACCAACCAAAGAAACCATAGAATTCAATAACACAATCAATAACCTAGACATAATAGACATATATAGAATAGTCCATCCATCAATAAGCAGATTCACGTTCTTCTCAGCAGCACATGGAAACTTCTTGAAAATAGACCATATGTTATGCCACAAAGCAGCCCTTAGGAAATGCAAAAAAATAGAGATACTGCCTTGTGTTCTATCAGATCATAATGGACTGAGAGTAGAAATCAATGACAAAATAAAAACCAGAAATTACTCCAACACCTGGAGACTAAATAATATGCTATTGAATGAAACATGGATAACAGAAGACATCAGGGAGGAGATAAAAAAATTCTTAGAGGTCAATGAGAATGATGATACAACATATCAAAATCTGTGGGACACTATGAAAGTGGTACTAAGAGGAAAATTCATTGCATGGAGTGCATTCCAGAAAAGAATGAAAAGTCAATAACTAAATGACCTAACATTACAGTTCAAAGCCCTAGAAAAAGAAGAACAGAATAACAGCAAAGTAGTAGAAGACAGGAAATAATTAAAATCAGAGCTGAAATCAATGAAATTGAAACAAAAGACACAATTCAAAAAATTGACAAAACAAAAATTTGGTTCTTTGAGAAAGTAAACAAAATAGACAAACCCTTAGCCACAGTAACAAAGAGAAGGAGAGAGAAGACTCAAATTACTAAAATTCATGATGAAAAAGGAAATATCACGACAGACACCACTGAGATACATAACATAATGAGAAGCTACTTTGAAAACCTGTATTCCAACAAAATAGAAATGACCGAAGACATTGACAAATTTCTAGAGACATATGCTTCTCCCAAACTGAACCAGGAGGACATACACAATTTAAACAGATCAATATCAAGCAATGAAATAGAAGAAGCCATTAAAAACCTACCATCCAAGAAAAGCCCAGGACCAGACTGATTCTCAGCCGAGTTCTACAAGACCTTCAAAGAAGAACTCATTCCAATATTTCTCAAAGTATTCCAGGAAATAGAAAAGGAGGATACCCTACCAAACTCATTCTATGAAGCTAATATCACCCTCATACCCAAACCAGGCAAAGACACATCAAGGAAAGAAAATTTTAGACCAATATCCTTGATGAATATAGATGCAAAGATCCTTAACAAAATATTGGCAAACCATATCCAAAAACATTTTAAGAAAATTGTGCACCATGATCAAGTGGGGTTCATCCCTGGAATGCAAGGATGGTTTAACATCTGTAAATCAATAAATGTAATCCATCATGTTAATAGATATAAGGATAAGAATCATATGGTTATTTCAATTGATGCAGAAAAAGCATTCGACAAAATACAACACCTCTTCATGCTCAAAACACTAGAAAAAATAGAGATAGTAGGAACATACCTGAACATTGTAAAGGCTATTTATGCTAAGCCCATGGCCAACATCATGTTTAATGGAGAAAAACTGACACCATTCCCTTTAAAAATGGGAACAAGACAGGGATATCCTCTTTCACCACTTCTATTCAACATTGTCCTTGAAACTCTAACCAGACAACTAGACAAACTACAGAAACTAAAGTGATAAGAATAGGAAAAGAGGAACTTAAACTGTCACTATTTGCTGATGACATGATTCTATATTTAGAGGATCCAAAAAACTCCTCCAGAAATTTCTAGACCTCATCAATGAATTCAGCAAAATAGCAGGCTACAAAATCAACACGCATAATTCTAAAGCATTTTTATACACAAGTGATGAAACATCTGAAAGGGAAATGAGGAAAATGACTCCATTTGCAATAGCCTCAAAAAACAAAACAAAAAAAAAAAAAAAAAAAACAAAACTTGGGAATCAATCTAACCAAAAAGGTAAAAGATCTCTACAATGAAAACTACAAAACACTGAAGAAAGAAATTGAGGAAGACCTTAGAAGATGGAAAGATCTCCCATGTTCTTGGATAGGCAGAATTAATATTGTCAAAATGGCCATACTACCAAAAGTGCTTTATAGATTCAATGCAATTCCAATTAAAATCCCAATGATGTATGTACCTTACAGAAACACAACAAGCAATCATGAAATTCATCTGGAAGAATAAGAAACCCAGAATAGCTTAAAGCAATCCTTAGCAGGAAGAATGAAACATGGGGTATCGCAATACCAGAACTTCAACTATACTACAAAGCACTAGTAACAAAAATGGCATGGTATTGGCACCAAAATAGACAGGTAGATCAATGGTACAGAATAGAGGACACAGACACAAACCCAAATAAATACAATTTTTTCATACTAGACAAAGATGCCAAAAATATGCAATGGAGAAAAGATAGCCCCTTCAACAAATGGTGCTGGGAAAACTGGAAATCCATATGCAACAGAATGAAACTAAACCCCTATCTCTCACCCTGCACAAAAATCAACTCACAAAGGATCAAGGACCTTGAAATCAGACCAGAGACCCTGCATCTTATAGAAGAAAAAGTAGGTCCAAATCTTCAACTTGTTGGCTTAGGATCAGATTTCCTGAACAGGACTCCCATAGCACAAGAAATAAAAGCAAGAATCAATAACTGGGATAGATTCAAACTAAATAGATTTCTCTCAGCAAAGGAAACTATCAACAATGCAAAGAGAGAGCCTACAGAATGGGAGAAAATCTTTGCCACTCATACTTCAGACAGAGCACTATTTTCCTGAATATATAAAGAATTCAAAAAACTCTACATGAAGTTTTAACCCAATCAACAAATGGGCTAAGGATATGAACAGACACTTCGCAGATGATGATCTACAAGCAATCAATAAAAATAAGAATAAAAGTTCATCACCCCTAGTAATAAGAGAAATGCAAATCAAAACCACACTAAGATTCCGTCTCACCCCAATTAGAATGGTGTTTATCAAGAAGATAAGCAACAGTAGGTGTTGGAGAGGATGTGGGGAAAATGGTGCATTCATACATTGCTGGTGGGGCTTCAAATTAGTGCAGCCACTCTGGAAAGCAGTGTGGAGATTCCTTAGAAAACTAGGAATGGACCCACCATTTGACCCAGCTATCCCACTCCTCAGCCTATACCCAAAGGACTTAAAATCAGCATACTACAGTGATACAGCCACATCAATGTTCATAGCTGCTCAATTCACAATAGCCAGATTGTGGAATCAACCTAGATGTCCTTCAATTGATGAATGGATAAAGAAACTGTGAGATATATATATATATATATATATATATATATATATATATATATATCATATATAAAAATATATGGGGTAAATCATGGGCTAGATTATTTAATGATAAATCATAGCCAAAAAGATGAGACCCTGTGTCCTCTTTCATATCAGTACTTTTGATAGCTCAACATGTTCATTTGTTTTCACTCTATTGGTATGAAATATATGATAGTAGGTAATCAAGTTACATTACAATTAATTGATCTAAAAATTTTTCCATCATATATATAAAAATCATTCCATCATATATATATGATGGGATATTACTCAGCTATAAAGATTAATAAAATTATGGCATTTGCAGGCAAATGGATGAAATTGGAGAATATCATGCTAAGTGAGATAAACCAATCTCAAAACACCAAAGGGCGAATGATCTCGCTGATAAGCGGATGATGACAAATAATGTGAGGCAGGAGGGGGACAAGAATGGAAGAAGGTGGGACTGTATAGAGGGAAAAGAGGTGGGAGGGGTGGGGGGGAAGGGAAAAATAACAGAATGAATCAAACAACATTACCCTATGTAAATGTATGATTATGCAAATGGTATGCTGTTACTCCATGTACAAACAGAAACAACATGTATCCCATTTGTTTACAATAAAAATAAATTAAAATTTAAAAAAAAGAATGTTGAAGAAGTGAAAATAATTGTGATGATTAACTAGTAGCCTCTGCAAACAGATGTCCACTAATTTGTTCAACATTAAGACAACTGATATTAACAGAGGTGGGAATTGAAACACAGATCTCCAACTCAGGAATTTAAGATCTTAACCATTTTTCTTCTACATTTTATATTTTACCAGATGACTTCCATCTCCATAGTTAGTTGATTTAAAGTTGTAAACCCATTAACTTGTCAGCTCAGATATTTTTTCCTATTGTTTTACTTTTAATTTAGATAATATTGGAAAAAAACCCTGAGTACTCACTGTATTTAAACAGGGTTAGTGACACAAGACTGAATTAGGCTACTAAATTCAAAGCTCAAATGTATAAATCATGGGCTAGATTGTTTAATAATAAATCATAGCCAAAAAGATGAGACCCTGTGTCCTCTTTCATATCAGCACTTTTGATAGCTCAACATGGTCATTTGTTTTCACTCTATTGGTATGAAATATATGATAGTAGGTAATCAAGTTACATTACAATTAATTAATCTAAAAATTTTTCTGAATATATTTTGCCATTGTTGACTTCTGTCCTATCAAATTTCAGGGGTTGATATGATCTGGATTTGGTTTGGGGGTGTCACCCATGGTTTGTGTGTTGAAATTCAATTCCCATCATGAGGTATTAAGAGTGGGGGAAACATAGTCCAACTACCGTGATTAGAGATAGGCTCTTTGGGACATGGTTAGGATTATATGGGGTTGTCAAGACGTTTCCCTCATGACTGAATCTGGTGGCTTTATCAGAAAAGGAAGAGTCCAAATCAGACATCCACATGTGCTCCATGTCCCTTGCCATGTGCTATCCTGCTCCACCATGGCTGTCAACCAGCAAGGAGGCCATCAAAGATGAGAACCCTTCAACCTCCACAACTGTGAGATAAATAAATCACTTTTCTTTATAAAGTTATTCAGTCATGGCTACTTTGTTATAATATTGAAAAGCAGATTAATACAAGGTTTATTGGTATTGACAGGATGGCTGTGATTGGTCTGCCCCTAAACATATTTGGAGCTTAGGTTAAACATTTAATTTAGTGAGAAAAGGGGCAGCAATATGGATGGCCTGCTTGAAAAATGTGTACTTATAATACATGCTATTGGGGGCATATGGGATGGATTCCACAAGTCTACAAGTCATCTCCATTTATTATTCAGGTAAAATAGTTGGCTAAAAGGTTCCAAGATAAACAATTGAAACAGGGAGGAAAGAATTGGTAGGTCATCAAGACAGGTGTGTTGAGCAGGTTTTACTGCTCATGTAAGCTATACTGTGTTTTCAGTAACAATATATTGATAGTTTGACATTGACTGTGATATAAATATTTATTCTATGAAATTGAAAATATTTATAAAACATTTATTCTTAAAATACTACAAACCATTGTGTTCCCACATCCATCAGAGAGCTGATGCTTGAACATTTACCTGCATGTCACTGGTGTCTCTACCCTAGGTAGACTAATAATAACCATTTGAGAGCATTTTCCCTAGTTACTGTTAACTGGCCAGCATCAGAGTTACACTTGCTGACAAAAAGCAAGTAACTCTCAGTTAATGGGCTACTCGAATAAGAACTAACGATCAGTGTGTTCTTAGACCTTCTCATGCACTGGAGTTATGATGGCTTGAAAACCCTATTGTCAGAATGTGTGAGTGATAGAATAGTAGGCAACACACAGGCAACCTCTGCAGAGGCTGTTGAACTTATGTTATTCCATTATCAGAGATAATCATGATTTAATACTAACTCTGTGTTAGTACTACTTGGGAAAGATGGGGAGAAAATAAATTCACCTGCAGAGGAGATAAAAAGACACATAACAGGGTTATACCTGTGTGATTTTAGATCTTTCTCTCTTCTCTTGGTGGTACCCTAAGGACCCCTTTTTTGACTTTTATTCCTCAACCTTCAGTGGGTGTTACATATCACTATTCAGAAGCAGAAACTAAGAATTGAGAGAGAAATGACAGAAATACCAGTGACTCAGAAGCAGTTTTGTTCCCAGGGAATACATGACCCTTAAATTGTGGGCTCAACTCATGAGAGAAAACAGACTGGACACATCTCAGTACTCCATGCATGTGTGGGAGGAAGGAGAAGGACATGATGATTAGTATGACCCATTGTCTAAAGATCTGGGTAACTGATGCATCCTTAGAAACATGAGTTGCTTTCTTCCCTGAGGGAGATCCTGATACTAGGTGACGGGGAGATGTCAGAACACATATCCGGTAGCCTGGTAAATGTACCTCAACATTGGCATATATTGTCTGAGAAATTATTTCCTCTTTTACTGAAAGAAACCATAATAAAAAAAATGGGATCTTTTTTAAGGACTCTTACCCAGCATCAGGTTGGGGACCTGACCCAGGGGTTTCAGTGGGCTGTTGCTGGTTAGAGAAATCTCAGAGTCAGAAAACATTGTACTTTGACATGCTGGACCAAATCAAAGCATATAAAAATAAACAAGTCAGTGACTGTGGAAAAATGTGTAATGTCTTCAAGTACTCAAGTGGACTTTTTGGTGAGTAAACAGCTGGAGGGCCGTTCTGGCTAATTTCTAAATCATTTCCCAGAATACTAGGGAAGAAAGATTTTCATAGAATGAAAATCTATGGAATCTGGAAATAAGTTCAAATATTTTAAAATCAGTTTTAGCCACAAACTTTTCCGAGTAAATTGCTCCAAGTGTAGAGTATGATTTCTCTCCTTTCCCCTCAACATCTTTTAGACCTCCCATCTGATCAAGGAAGGAGAAGGGTTAGAAGTCAAAGGACACTGAGGGAAGAATAAATAATAAATTCCCTGGAAGAGTATGTGGACATGACGCAAGTCACAGTCAAACCCACCAGTGCCAGTGAGAATGTAACAAAACAGATGTTAGTTTCAATGGTTCTAAGTTTCAGAGAGCTCAGGGTGGATGTTCCAGTTAGGGGACGTTGATCTTGTCCTTCATTCAGGGAATAAAGAAGCACAGTGATGGGTGAGAATGAGGGGGTTCAAGCAGGACATGTTCTTTGAAAATCATGGGAGACATCTCCTGGTTTTTACATTGCCTTTTATTATTTTCTTATGCACTTTTCTCACATTTTTTAACCTTTCTTTTTTTTATTTTTTAATTTTTTGGTTCAGTTCCTGAACCTAGGCATATCTAGGTAATGGTATCACTACATTGGAATGTTCTTAATGGTTAATAATGACATTTGATAGGTAGCTATTGCCACACATACATGCACAGACTTGGAATGGAATGAGTTCCAAAGATTTAGGCACTGATTGTGATAAATCCCAACATTATTTTTAAACTGCTGACTCAGCACTCAGCAGCAGGAGGGCACTCAATGCTAGATGCTTTTCTTTCTCACATTCTGTGTACAATGCAAGAGAGCAGAGCAGAAAGACTGCCTTGTCATTCTCTTCTATTCTTTTCTCTCATAAGGGGTGGCAACTTGAATATTTCCTATAACAAATGCCTAGAAAATGTGATTTGTGAACTCCTCCCCCAGTATATTCAGAAGGAAAGAAAAATCTGTGGAAGGAACTCCAAACCAGAAGAAATTACTTCTTGTTCCATGTATAATACAGAAGAAAATTGAATGGACTTAGGAAATTTTGGGAAAAGGAGTACAGTGTTTGAATCAAGAATTTAAAGAATCACTCTGAAAATTTGCAACTTAGCAGCAGAATCTCCCTGTTGTATATCATTTATGCATATTTATGCATATTCTGTATAGGAAAAATAATCAAGTAGAACTACACTGAAGTGAATGAATACATCATGCCCTGAGTTCAAAATTCACTGTAAAGATCTTTGGGGACCAGTGGTCAATTCTAAACTCAAGGGATTTTTAGGAGGTACCAAACTTGTGAGGACAAACAAAACCCTGCCACCACCACCACCAAAACTACCTCATAGAACTATTTAATCTCCTTAAATTTGTTAATTTTAGTTTGGAGATAAGACTTTGCTTGAAATATTATTATGCTATTTAAGTTAAATATTGACAAAGCTATTATAGGTGCTAGCTTCCTTGCAGTGTATAGGCTTAAGATGTCTCCAGATAGGTATTAATTTTTCCACACTTCTATGAAGTATAGGTTTGGTATTGTCTAAGCAATTGTTTGACTACCAACCTTAAACACTATCCACCATTACTGATGGATCTTAACCTATTCATTACAGAAATTGGTCATTTGCCAGGGTAGTGGTTACTAAGGGAACACCAAGGAGTGTAACTTGACTAGTAAGTAACTGAGGGTTTATCTCATAATTATAAAAGAAGGTTCAGTTGCCCCTAAATGAGAAGATTCTTCACTAAAGATCTGAAGATCTTTCTAAATTGGAATGATGGAGGAAGACGCTGTTATCCTTTAAAGATCTGGAGTGTTCCCCAATAAGTTCTTATATCAAAGGCATGATTCATGGGGGGTGGTTCAGAAGTGGGACTTTCAGGCATTTATTATAGACCTCTGACCTCATCAGTAGACATCCATTTGCTGGATTAATCCATTGATAGCTGAATGGACTCCTGGGGATGTGGGGAGGAGTTGAAGGATGTAGGTTACAAGGCATTCCCTAAAAGGGTTTATCTTTTCCCTGGCCCTTTCTCACCCACTACTGCCCTCTTTGTCTTCCTTTCCTCTACTATGTGCTGAATATCTTTCTTCCTCCATGCTCTACTACCATGATGCATCTGCTTTGGAGCCAGCCATTCATGGACTGAAACCTCTGAAATCATGAGCCTCAATAAATCTTTCCTCCTTCAAGTTTATGTCAGGTATTTTGGTCACAGTGACAAAAAACTGACAGGCACTTAAAACTTGAGAAAGCTATTGTTCAAATGCTCTTGTTTTAGCTTTCTTGGATCTTGATAAACTTACTGCAACAAAAAAACTTAAGTGTGAAGAAAAATTAGTGTGCATACTTGAGGGTAAGAACATGATGTCATGGGATGCACATAGGTAATAAAGTGGTTACTATAGTAAAATAAAGCACATTAACATGTCTGTCATCTTATGTATGTTTTTGTGATAAGATCATCCGATATCTAGTTATTTAACAAAATTCCCTACAACAATATGGTTTTATTAACTATAGTACTCATGTACATTAGATCACTGAACTTGATTATCCTAGATATTTGATACTTTACTGTGACCTATAACTGCCCCCTCAACATCTATGATAACTACTGATTTACTCTCTATCTGTGTATTTGACCTTTTCTGGCTTGTTTGCTTATTATAGGTTCCACATGTGAGATCATGTAATATTTTTCTCTCAGGTTTTGGTTTATTTTACTTAACACAGTGTCTTCCAGTTCCCTTCATGTCATGGCAAAGGACAGTTTCCCCTGTTTTAAAGGCTGCATGATATTCCACTGTGTGTGCATGTCCAAGTGTGTGTATCACATTTTCATTATGCATTCATTCATACTCTCTTGGATATTGTGAATAAGAAACACAAGAGTGCAGGTGTCTTTATGAGGTAGTGGCATCATTGACTTCAGGCGTATACCAAGAAGACAGCTGCTAGATTGGATTGCAGTTTTAATTTTTTGTGGAATGTACTACCACTTTCCATACTATTTATTAATCTACATTCCAACCAACAGTGTGCTACAGTTCTCTTTCTGCATACTTAGCCAACACTCATCTTCTGATAATAGGTATTCTTATGTGGGTGAGACAATAGCTCTTGGGTGGTTTTAATTCCCATTTTCCTGATGACTACTGATGTTGAACATGTTCATATACCTGTTGATCATTTTTATTTATTTTTTTGTTGAGGAATATATGTTCAGATCCCTTGCCTACTTTTTAATTAGGTTACTTTTCTACTATTGAGTTATAAGAGTACTTTACACATTTTAGATATTAATCCCTTAAAATATATGTTGTTTGCAAATAATTTTATTTTCCATCCAAAGCCATTTCATTTAGTTGATTATTTCCTTTACTGTGCAGAAGATTTTTTTTAAGTTTGATATAGTCCTATTTGTTTATTTTTACTTAATGTAGCCTTAGCTTTTGCTGTCATATTCAAAAAACCATTGCCAAGTTGATTTTTTTTTATGTATTCTTTTAGGAATTCTATGGTTTTGGTCCTAAATTTAGGTCCTTATCCATTTCGAGTCAATTTTTGTGTTCTATATAGAATGTCCAACCTCATTCTTAGCTTTCCCAAAACTATTTTATTGAAAAGACTATTCATTTTTCATTGTATCTTCTTGGTGTCCTTGTTGAAAATCATTCCATCATATGCATTTGTATTTATTTATGGGGTCTTTCCATTCCACAGGTCTATGTGTCTCCTATGCCAGTAATATACTGTTAGGATTACTATAGCTTTGCTATAATAATTTAAATCATCATATGTGTTGCCCTAACTTTGTTTTGATCTCTTGGTGTTGCTTTGGCTATCTAGTGTCTCTTGATGTTCTATACAAATTATATGACTTTTTTTCTATTCAGTAAAAATAAGAAATTGTATTTTCTATTTCTGTAAAGAATTTCCTTGGTATTTTGATAGGGACTGCATTCAGTCTGCTGTATATTGCTTTAAGTGGCATGTACATTTTCACAATGTTAATTTTTCTAATTCATGACTATGGGATCTTTCTTTTTTTCTTTTTTCTTTCTTTCATTCCTTTGTTGATCAGATCATCATCATTATAACAATGGGATAATTTACATAGAGAAAAGTTTTATATATTTGTTCTAGCTTTAGAATTCCCAGTTCACGGTCAGGCAGACTAATTGCTTTCTTTTGTACCTCGGGTGAGGTGCTAGATGTCATTCGTGGGGAGCTGTAGTAGAGCAAAACTACTCATCTCTCAGCCAGGGAACAAAGGAGCAGAAGAAGGTAGATCCCACCATCTCCCTTGAGGATACACCTTCCATCACCTAAAGGTCTTAAACTAGGCCATTCCTCTTAAAGGTTCTACCACAGCCCAACAGTAGAGCCCTGGAGATCAAGCCTATAAAATATGGGCCTTTGAGGGACAGTTAAATCTACAGAAACTTCCTTGGTTGAATTCTACTTTTTGGATGAATAGAATCATTCTCCTATTTCATTTAAGTGACCATTCACGTATAGGAATGCTACTGACTTATGTGTATTGTGTTTGTATCCTGCAACTTCACTGAAACTGAATTCAAACAGCTTTTTTGGTACAATCTTTGAGGTTTCCCACATATAGCATCCAGTCATCTGTAAAGAGAGATAAGTTTATTTTTTCCCTTCTAATTTGAATGCCTTTTATTTCTTTTTGTTGTTGTTCCATTGTTTTTGCTAATACTCTCAGTAGGTAGTACTGTAGTATGTGTTGACTAGAAGTAGTGCCTTGTGTTTGGTTTTAGTGAAAAAAAATTTGAGTTGTTCCCCATCAGTTATGGTATTTACTATGGACTTTTCTTAAATGATTTTATTATGTGGAAGACCTTTTATTCTATTAAATCTTGAGGGTTTTATTCTATTAACTCTTGAGAGTTTTTATTAGATTGGATATTGAATTTTGTCAAAAGCTTTCTTTTTTGGGGGTTGGGTACCAGGGATTGAACTCAATGACACTCAACCACTGAGCCACATCTCCAGACCCATTTTTTATTTTATTTAGTAACAGGGTCTCACTAAGTTGCTTAGTGCCTCGCTTTTGCTGAGGCTGACTTTGAACTTATGATCCTCCTGCCTCAGCCTCCAGATCTGCTGGAATTACAGGCATATACCACTGTGCACTGTGCCTGGCATTTTTTTTTTTTTTTGTATTGAGGATTGATCCTAGGGTTGCTTTACCACTCAATTACATCCCCAGTCCTTTCTGAAATTTTTATTTTGAGATAGGGTCTCACTAATTTGCTAAGATTTGCCTCAGCTTGTGATCCTTCTGTCTCAGCCTACAAAATTGTGGGGATTACAAGTGCTCATCACCATGTCCAGCATAGATCTGTTCTTTTGAAGAGTTTAAGAACTAGTGGGAATAATTCCTCTTTGAATATTTGGTAAAATTAAGCAATAAAATTATATAGTCTGGGGCTTGTTGTTAGTGAAAGGTATTTAATTTTCTCTGAAGCGCCATTAAGTCTAGTTTTTCCTTGCTAATTTTCTACCTAATTGATCCATGCATTGTTGAAAGTAGAGAATTTCAGTCTGTGAGTACACTCTTATTGATGTATATTTCTCTCTTCATATCCATGAATATTTGCATTATGTATTTAGGTGCTCTGATATTGGGTATATTTACAATTGTTATGGCCTCTTGATGAATTGACTACTTCATTATTAAATAATGGCTTTCTTATCTTTTTCTGAGATAGAAGGATTGAAAGTTCAGGGCTAGCCTCTGCAATTTAGCAAGGTTGTAAGCAACTTAGAGACACTGTGTCTTAAAATAACAAAAGGGCTGGGGATGTAGTTAAGTGGAAAAGCAACCCTAATAAGAGTAAATAATAATAATAATAATAATAATAATAATAATAATAATAATAATAAATTTTTAAAATCTGTTTTAGGTGAATGTAGCTGTTCCTGGTCTATTTTCTTACATTTGCATGGAATGTCTTCTGTCCCTTCACTATCGACTGGCATGTGTCTTTTGGGGTAAAATGTGTCTGTCATGGGGCAGCATATAGGATTTTGTTTTGGTTTAATCCATTTAGGCATCTTATGTTTTTTGATCAGAGAGTTTAATGCATTTAGAAGCAAAGTTATTTTTAATGAGTAATGATTGCTTCCAACATCCTTTTGATTATTTTCTGGTTGTTTTGTAGATCTTTTGTTCCTTTGTTTTTTTGCTTTTTCTTGTCTTTGTGATTTGGTGACTTTTCTGCAGTGATAATTTTTTTTATTTCTTTCTCTTCCTTGTCATTTGCGTGATTATTCTGAGGTTTATATTATATTTCTTATAATTATAGTACACCACATTCAGTTGATAAACACTTAACTTTGGTTGTGTACAAATACTCTATCCTTTTATACTTCCCAGTATAATATATATTTTACTCATAATTTACATCTTTTGTATTGTGAATTCTTTACCAACGTATTGCAGCTATTATGTTTGACCATTTTGATTTTAAATCTTCATGCTACAGATTTAAAAAATTTACACACCATCAGTACAGTAATAATATTCTGAATTTGACTATATATTTATCTTTACCAGTGAGTTTATACTTTCCCATGTTTTCATGATACTAACTATTCATTTGTTTTCAGTGGAAACCTTCTCTTGTAAGGGAGATCTACGGTTATAAATTCTCTCAGCTTTTGCTTGTTGGAAAAGATTCCATTTATTTTTCATCTTTTAAAAATATTTATATTCATTTATTTATATTTTTTAAACTCATATATGAGCATGGACATCTTCTTTTCTTCCACATCTTTTTTATTGCTGCATGATAGTGTACATATGGTGGGATTTGTTGTTATATATGCATACATGCACACAATATCACAATATAATTTGGCTAATATGGCTCCCCAGTGTTTCCCCCTTCCCTCTCCACCTTCCACCCCTTGGTTCCTTTCCTCTACTAATCTCTTTTCTCTTTCATCTTTTAAGAACAACTTTTCTGAATTTAACACTGAGGTCTGGCAATTTTTTTTCTGTGAGGATTTTTAATACATAATACCATTCTCTGCTGGTCTACAAGGTTTCTTCTCAGAAATTTAATGATAGTCTAATATAGATCCACTTGTATGTCTTTTGACACCACTCTTTTGCTGGATTTAAAATTCTCTTTGCCTTTACTTTGGACATTTTCATTATAATGTGACTTGGGGAGAAGAACATTTTTTTTTTTTGTTTGAACCTATTTGGAAGCCTTTGAGCTTCAGGGATCTGGATGCTTATTTCTCCCATGATTTGGAAAGTTTTCTGGAATTATTTTATTAAACAACTTTCTGAGCTTTTCTCCTCCTAGCTAAGATGTTTCCTCTCAGTGTTGGGTATGACATGGGTCACAGGCGGCCACAGTAGCATCATATTGCAAGGCATGGGTGCTTAGCATGCTTGTAGAACTATGGTCCCATCTTAATGTCTTATTGAAGTACTGTGAAACCTGCAAAATGAGTGCAGGCTCAGTTTCTGAAGACAAGGTAGATGCAGATCTCCCATAAATCAGAGAATTCTGTTTCAGAAACATTCCTCAGAAGTTTGTGATGTGGAGGCAAGGAAGTAACTATGACTCTGGTTATGGGGATCAGAGTATAGCAGTACCACTGCTCTGAGAAAGAGAGGACATTCCATGGGCTCAGATCCTGTAGAGCAAAACATGGTTGTAATTTGGATCTTGGAGTCAAAGGGCACAGTAACTACTAGGACCTCATGAGAATCTATAGTGTTGACCTTGGAACCCTGGAGTGCCAAGATAGCAGTGGCCTAGGCTCTGTGAGGCTGCATGTAGCAGCAGCAGCAGCAAAGGACTCAGAAATGGTGGGGCACAATTGTAGCTTGGGATCTGGGAATTGGGGAATAGTGCAATATTGGCATTACTTCCAGGGAGGTAGAGCTCCTCATTAGCTCAGACTCTAAAGGGCTGCTTCAGACTCAATGATGTGAGACTTTCTGGCTATTTTACCTAGGTGGTGGGATAACACATCTCAATCAAGGTTCTGTTTCCCTGGGAGTAGGGTAACATGGTGGCTCAGGTAACCTTGGGCCCAACTACTTTGCAGGGCTGAATTATGGGTCTCCCAGAGGCGGGGATCAAGACCATTCTTCAGGGAATAAGATCTAATTTAGAAGAGTGAGCAACTTGTTTTGGGTATGACTTCTCAACTGGGCCTGGGCTCCTGATAATGACAGGGAAAGATGGAAAAGTGAGCTATATGGGTTCAGGTCCTGAGGTTACAGCTACAAGATTGAGCTAAAACTCTGATTACATGGGACCAGGATTCTAGGTTGGCTAAGGTGCTGTGGGGAGGAGTATAGGTATTCCACTGGACATAGGAAACAAGTAGCAAGGGTCAGGGCATCACAGCAACTCAGATGGGATAGATGGAGTGACTCCAAGATAGCTTGTTTTCAGCGGATAGGGAGTTTAATCATTTTGGCTTGAGAACGGTACACTACTGAGTGCACGGTTGCATGCTGCAGAGATGGCAGAGCCTCAGGGATGAAGGCATGAAGTGACTACTAGCCCACAGAGCAAGAGAGATGCTAACAGGTGCTCTGGTATCAGGATGCTGAAGCACGATAGCAGCTGGACCACCAAGAGTGAGGTATAATATGGGCTCATTTCTGGAGTGGTAGTCTTGTGAACTCTAGGCAGCTTCCTGAACCGGGTTCAGAGTCTGTGAGGATTCTAGGATTCTCCAGTAGTAAACACTACAGATGTCTATGAAGTGATGAGCACCACTGGTGGTCTCCTGGTTAAATTTTTTCCATGGGAGATGTCCTTCCTGGTTTAAACATATGCCAACTTTGGAGATGAAAGCGTGAAGGTAAGGTGTTCTATTCCTTTCTCTGTGGGGCCATTCTTGATTCTTGTGCTCCACAGGTTTTCTACCATTTCCTTGTCATACTCCAGTTCTCTCTTATAGTTACCCTGGTTGAAATGTAGTTATTTATCCATGATTTAATCTTTCTTAGTTGGGGAGAGATTAGTGTTAGTGGTCTCTATTTGGTCATCTTTCTGATGTCATTTTTGTGTGTGTGTGGTGTTAGGGATTGAACCCAGGGCCTCGCATGTGTTAGGCAAGCACTCCACTACTGAAATCCTTCCCCAGCCTTGATGTCACTCTTAAACTCACTAATTCTACACATGAATTTGGAGACTATAGAAAATTTGGTCTCCATTAAGATATAAATGCTATTAGATTATGCAAGTTTTGACCAGTCTGAAATTGAAGTTCAAATTTTTACTTGTGAATTATTGATCTTAAAATTGGTTATTAGAGACATATTTTTAGAAATTTATGAACTGGATGCTAATGAATTTATAATAATTTACTTATATTATCAATTTCAAGTCTCATACTAAGGTTTATTGATTAATGCCCATAAAAATCACTTTAACTTTGATATTTATTAGAGGTCATATCTTAGTAAACAAGATATATAAGCCATTTTGTTTGCTCCTGGGTAGAAAAGGGTGTCAGGTCATGTGGAATGCAAAGAGGTACTCATGATGAAAGAATTACAGCCAGAAGCAACCTTCTAATAGCAGTCAATTTAATGTGAAGTGAAAAGATGGATCTTTTATTTCCATGGCAAGAAAGATGATTGGATTTTGTTTTGGCACTGAGCTATTAGTGAGTAAAGATTAGCAACTATCAACGAATGTATAGTGTCTACCCAGTTTTATTCTTTGATTTCTGGTTGATATGTATTTTGCAGTTCATATCTTATCCAATGATTTAGACAAAAGTAAATCCCATAACACCATATGTTTTGGTGAGATCAGAAGACTTTAACCCTATCTGACAAAGTTGAGATTGGACACAGTGGGATGGAGGAAGGTCCTCTATGAGTTAAGATAGCAGTATATATGCAGCTCCTGGTACATAATCCTTATCACAAGCAATTGTTTTCAAACAAGTAAGCAATGCATTTCCAAAATACTATTCCAGAGATCTATTTTGTCTATTTATGGTATCAATATTCTTCACCGAGGTCCTCTAGGTAATAGTCTAAAATAGGGATTAAAGTACTGATATGTATTTGAGAAGTTCAAGTCAGAAGTCCTGCCTGGGAGGACTAAGGAAAGTAAAGATCATAAAGGGAGGTTGCTATGTATTACTCCCAAGCTACTGCTTCACAGTATGCTGGATTGAGAAAGCAGGCTGCTAGTTATGTGTACATGTTTGCAGTAAGGACATCAGAATGTAAGGAAAACTTCAGCTAGGTGTCATTGGGAGAGTAAATCCCCTCTCATTTCCTGCTGGTCAACACCTATCCCTCCCTCTCCCAGCAAAAAGTTCCTGCCCTTTCTACTTGAATCATGAATCCAAACATTTAAACTCATAATGTGATGTTTTATTCAAATCCCATATGGTTTGTATGAGAAGGAGGCAACTGAAGGAAACTGAGAGCATATATAGGCATATATGTCCTTATACAACATCATCAACAAATTGAATTATCTGGATGCAACCAGGTCCTAGGGACATTTGACAGTTTTACTTGTATGTGTGTATACACATAAAACAAAGGTTAAGAACTACACTTGGAGTTCTTTTTTTTTTGATATTCAGTTTCTGGAAACAAGGGGAAACAGGCAATAGAGTTGGCAAAAACAAGAGCTCTGAAATCATGCAGATTTGAGTTTCATACTCACATAAGCCTCTGAATCTTCATATATATAATGAAGAAATTGTGCCCAAGCAATAGTTTTGGGAAGGATTAGCATAGTGCCTAATTCATAGAAATATTGGATTCATTTTTAAGGAAGGATTCTAATCCCACTCTGACCAAAGATTCTTTAATTTATTTCCAGTATCAATTATTACAAATTATATTACTTAAAAGAATATCAAAAACTTTTATTTGTCCAATCAGGAGCCAAAATACATTTTTTTTTTTTTTTTTTTTGTGGTGCTGGGGATCGAACCCAGGGCCTTGTGCTTGCAAGGCAAGCACTTTACCAACTGAGCTATCTCCCCAGCTCCACCAAAATATATTTTGAAGTAGGTACTTAGTGTTGTATTTGTCAGTCCTTAAAAATCTAATTTATACTGAGAAATCTAATTTTTATATGAGAGACTTTCCTGTAGGACATTTTTTAAAGTACTGTCCCCTCTTTACTCGTTAACCACAGAAATAATTTCTTTCTGCCAACTTGATTCTCTCTCTCAGAAAAGCAAAAGGAAAGCTTTTATTTCTGCTCCTTTTGTCAAGGAATAGACACTTCTTTGGAGACTATAAATGGAAAAGCAGTGTCCTATGGCGCAGCATCAATACACTCATGGGGCACCAACCTAAATGTGCTCAGGGCATCGGTAGGTCAGGACTGTCATTGTTTAAGTATATTAAACTTGACACTCTTTGTGCTACCCTGAGAGGACCAGGTAAAATCAGAGTATTAATCAATTAAGATCTTTATAACAGTGTCTGTAGCAAGGCCTCCCACTAAATACTCCAGGACCAAGCCAGGGAACCTAAGTGAGTGAGGCTGGCAAGAAACATTTTTTCCTCTCTTCCGAGAAAATAGCAGTGTAATAACAGACAGCAATTGATCCTCAGTGAAAGGAGTCGAGCATCTACTGTAGAACGGGCCAGAGTGACCTCCTTAGCAGGAAAAATGAAAAAGGTGTCTTTCTACAAGAAAAAGTCCTGAGTGTTGCCAGATGTTCATATTTTTCAAAACAAAGCAGACAAAAATAACCAGAATCCCCATTTTTATGCAAGATATTTACAGTAAAAGTAGCTGTAGCAATTGGTGACAGATTTGATAAAAAGACTGAATGGCTCTACAATGGTATAGATAAGTGAAATCATCTGTGGTTCATTTCTGGCCAGTAGACAGTGTTTCCTTATTGTTAATTTTACATGGTTAACCTCATAATTTTGAATAGATTTACTGCTGTGTAAGTGAAACATAAAGTTGGACATATTTAAAGAGCATAATGATATATTTTTGCACATGCATGCACCTGTAAAACCATCCCCACACACAAAATAATAAACATCCCTATCACTCCTAAAAGTTTCTCCATGCATCTTCCCAATACCTCCCTCCTGTATTGACTCTCCCTGACATCTCTCTCTCCAGAGGACCATTTATCTATTTTTGCCTTTATGATAATATTTTCTTATTATCCTTTCAATATCTGCAGTATCTGTAGTATGTCACACCATTTATTCCAACTTTGGTAGATTGCATCTTCTTTTTTTGTTTCCTATGCAGTCTGGATAGAGGTTTATCAATTTTACCTGTATTTCAAAGAACCAGAGTTTAGCTTCATTGATTTCTCTTTTTTCCTATTTAATCAATTTCTGCTCTTAATTATTTCCTTTTTAACTCACTGGGTTTAATTTGCTTTTCTTTTTTTCTTATTAATTTGAAGGTAGAGAATGGGGTAGTTGATTTTTGATTCCTACTTTTTTCTAATACAGAAGCTTAATATTGTAAATTTCCCACAAAAATCAAACTTTATCAATATCCCCAAAATTGTGGTATCTTGTGTTTCATGTCTATTCAATACAAAATACTTGATAATTTCCCTTTTTTGTTTCTTTAAGAAACACATTATATCAGATACATTTTTTCATGACACTAAATAGTCTCCATCTTTTTACGTGCTATTATATGCAATTTCATATTTTGCATTGGAAATATCACTCAATATTATTTAACATTTTTTGTTGAAGTTGCATGCAGCTTTTTGTGCTTGATTTTTTTTATTTTGCATAAAAACTTCATATAATTTTAACTCAATTTTTTGAGAGAAATATAGTTTGCATGTAGTTGTAAGCAATCATACCAAGGATTCTCTTGTAATTTTTACTCAGTTTACCTCAATGGTAACATCCTGTGAAACTATAAAAATATCACAATTTGGATATTGACACTGATAGAATCAAGGTAAGCATCAATCCAAATTACCATAAAGATTCCCTCCCTTTTGAACATGCCTCTTCCATTTTTCCTGCCTGCCTATGTCCTGTACTTAAACTTTAGTAATATCAATCTGGTTTCTGTTCCTATATTTTTGTCACTTCAAGAATGGTATGTAAAAGAAATTACAGCATGTGAAAGCTTTGGGGCATTGAAATTTTTCTTTCAGGATAATTATCTAGAAATTCATGCAAGTTCTTATGGATATTAATAGTTTATTCCTTTTTATCTGAGTAGTATTTCATGGTGTTGAATGTATGACAGTTGGTTAATAATTTATCTCTTCAAGATGCTGAGCTATTTCTAGTTTGAGGGTATAATGAATAAAGCTGACATGAACTTTCAATTTTAAGTGACAACCATAGTTTTCTTTTCCCTGTGATAAATTCCCAGGAGTGCAATTTATGGGTCAGGTCATATTGTAGTTGGTTATCAGTTTATTAAGAAATTGTCCAACTGTTTTCAAGAGTGACGTGTACACTATTGCATTGTCACCAGCAATGTATGAGTAATCCAGTTTGTCCATTTTAGATATGTCATTTGAGATATGTGTAGGGATATCTAATTGTGGTTTAATTTGCAATTTTCTAATGATTAATGATGTTGAACATATTTTTAAATGTCTTTTCTTTCAACATTTGTATTATTTTGTTTTTTTAGGACTTCCAGAATCAGGGTCCCTATCTGACAAGTGGAAAACAGAAAAGTCTACTATCTTTAAAAGGCAACTAGGACAAACAACTATTTACTTGGGAAAGGGGCTCCTAGGACTGCAACAAACACTAGAGTTCAGCCACAGCACAATGTTGTCTGCAGTATTGCTGCAACAATAGAAATTAACTGTGTACCTCTTATCCTGAGATTTGAGACTGACATTTCTCTTAGAGGTGGAGCTGCCGTGAGGAGGCCTTTCTCGCCCCTACTAGCTAGCCCAGTTCTAGAAGCAGAAGCAGGCACTCGTTCTTTTCCACACTGCTGCTGGGTGAGGCTTGGGCAGTCAGGATGAAATTCTGGATCAAGTCTGGTGAGTCGTTGCTCTCAAACTTCCCCGTTCCACAGATCACAAAAGGGAAACAGGAACTATGGTCTGGCTGTGATACGTCTCTATCACGAATGTGCGGGCAGTCTGCTATGTTGATTTGAGCTCAATGGAAGGCAGCATGTCTAACTCAATCAAGAATTCTTGTCATGAAACAGAATCTCTGTTTCCATACCTGGGTGGCTGTGATCATGTACAGGTGGCATAGAGAGAGTGCAGCTTATTCCTGGTGGTAGAGATACACTGACAGACTCCTCAGCAACTCTGCAGGCCTGATCCATGTAGGTCTTGAAATGCACAAATGTCAACTCTGGATCTGTGAACAGAGGCCTCTGCCCGGTTGTCCCTTATGACTTGGGACAAGGGTCAGTGTGGTGCTTTCTTGGGCCTTGTGTGCATCTTTGACATTGATATGCCTTCTTCAGTTAGGCTCTTTGTTTCTTTTATCTTTTATTTATTGTTTAATTTGCGTTTCCCTAGTGCTGTGGAAAACCTTTTCATTTGCTTATTTGCCTCTTTTATGAGGTGTCTATTTAGTTCTTTTGCCCATTTTTAAATCAGCTTATTTGTATTCTATTACTCAGTTTTAAGAGGTTTTTCTTTATTTTGGATAACAGTGCTTTATCAGAGATAGCTTTTGCAGATTTGTTTCTAGATTTTCTCATGTCATATTCTAGGAGTTTTATGGTTTTGTTTTTTACAGTTTGGTCTATGATAACTTTTGAATTAAAATTGTGAAGAACGTGAGGTCTACAGCTAAATTCACTTTTTTTTGGCATGTGTATGTCTCATTCCGGTGCCAATTGTTAAAAAGACCATCTTCAATAGATTATACTTCCTTTACTCCATTGTCAAAAATGAGTTGGATGCACTTCTGTGAATCTAATTGGAGGCTCTCTATTCTCTTCCATTGATCTATTTGTCTATTGTTTTTCCCACACCAGTCTTTGACCACTATAGCTTTATCATCATTCTTGATAGCGTCTTTCCTCTATTGTTGTTGTTATTTTTCAATATTATTTTGGCTGTTTTTGATTTTTGTCTCTTTGTGTAAATCTTAGTTCAGTTTGTTGACATCCATAAGTTGGGATTTTGATTGAGATTGCTCTAATATATAGATCAAGTTGGGAAAAATTAATGTCTCTAAAGTCTTGAAATTTCTTATTCATGAATATGTAATATTTTTCCATTTACTTGTTTCCTCATTGGTTTTGCTTTTAAATCAGAGTTTTCTAGTTTTCCTCATTATTTTTCATACAGACTTTGTTTAAAGCTAAATATTTCATTTTGGGGTATGCTTATGTAAATGGTAATGTGTTTTTGATGATAAATTCTACTTGTTCCTTGCTGGTATACATTGAAGTAATTGACTTTTGTATATTAACTGTGTACCTTGCAACCTTGATAAAATTGCTTTTTAGTTTTAGGAACTATTTTGTTGTGGTGGTTGATTGATTCATATTTTACACATAGACAATCCAGTAACCTGCAAATAGTTTTGTTTCTTCCTATCGGTATACCTTTTATTTAATTTTCTTATTGCAGTAACTAGGACTTCCAGTACAATGTTGATAAATAGTTGTGAGTAGACACATTCTTGCCTTATTCCTGATCTTACTGAGACTGTTCTAGTTTCTGATCATTAAGTATGATGTTAGCTGTTGGTGTTTTCAAAGTTCAAGTTGAGATTTTTCTGATTCTTGGTATGACAAATGATTTTTTGAATTAGAATATGGACATTGTTTTGTTATACTTTGTGAATCTGGATCATGTTTTAGGTTTTTTGTTACTTCTTTCTTGCTAGTATTCACTGGAAGCACTTTGTGGAGAGGCTTGTTACTACCTAGGAGAAATGGAAGTCCTTCCTTTTGGGTCTCTCTGATACCACCTTGGCAGTGGTGGGGTGTTTGGAATGCCTCATTACATCCTTGCAAGCTGACAAGTCTGACTACTCAGCCTGAGCTAGAGTTTATATGACTATAGGGTTTTTTTTTTCCCCTGAACTATTTGGATTAAATAGAACAGTTATTGCCTCAACATTTTCTGAACTGCTAGCCCGCCCCTTTCCTGGTCTATCAGAGGCTGTGTGTGTGTGTGTGTATGTACATAGAGGCATTTTTGCTGTTTGATAGTCACTGTTTTTAAAATCACTTGTTTCCTACACTAAGCCTGTTCATTTTGTGATTTTTAAGAAGGGTAAATCCAGTTTCTGATATTACAAGTTGGCCAGAAGCATAAATCCTCATTTATTTTTAAAATAAATAACTTTCTGCATAAATGTTCTTTCTGTGGGTTGCTGACTTCAGCTCCAAGTTTGTGATATATGAAGCAAAAAGAAAACCCAGTAACTCACCACCATCTCATTCCTTGGGTCCCGAGTTCCCTAACCAGTCTGCCTTTGCTTTCCTACCTTTCAGAATCTTCTTATATTTGTTTTATTTGTAATGTTGAGAGGTTTGGGTTGTGCTTAGCAGAAGAAATGGAGAAAAGCACTTCTCCATCTTTCTGGAAGAAGAGTCATAGTTTTTTTCTATTAAATAAGTTTACATAGCAGAAGAAAATATTTTTATCAATTTAGTGTATCTGATGATCTTCAACACATTGTTTAGGTCTAGACATTGTGAATTTCACATTTTTGTGTCCTGGTATTTTTTAATGTTCATAAAGGTATACTTGAATTCTTCCCTGTCGCATGGTTGAGTTACCAGGAAAATTATTTGATCTTTTTGGGGTCTTGCTTCTAAGATATATTAGGTAGAACCAGAGCAGTGTTTTTACTGTGACTAATTATTTTTTTCCTACTACTGATATGAAGTTTCCCTGAGTCCTGTACCCAATGTTCTATGGAATAGAGGTTTTTCATTCTGGCTCAGGGACAGGTGCTATTCCTGTTCTTCTGTGTACTTTGAGTAATATTTCTTCTAATGCTTTTGGGTAGCTCTTTCCTGGATTTGAGTAATTTCCTCATACACATGTGGTTCGGTACTCTGCTGAACACTTCAGTGGTCTTGCTACAAGTCTCTGGAATTCTTATTGTGTGTAACACGTCCCTTACCAGTATTTTGCCCTGTGGATTCACTTTGGTATCCTGGCTCTCAGCTTCACTTCCTCAATTGAGGGAGACAGTTGAACTCCATCTGGATTTCCTCTTCTGGCCTCATGTCCTGGACAGTCTCTGAAGATAGAAAGCAGGTGCAGTTGTGGGACTCACCTCATTTGCTTCCTGCCTCTGAGCAATCACTGTTCTTTGTTGCTTGGTATCCAACATCTTGGAAATCAGTTTCCTTCACTTTGATTATTTTGGATGGAGTTTTTGGAGCTTGGGTTTTTAGTCAAACATAGTTGTGAAAATCAGCCCTGCCCTTTACTAAGTGATCTTGAATGATTTATTCAATGTTTTTGGTCTTAATATTTAGTTGTTCTTTATAGATTCTGGAGATTAGCGCTCTATCTGAAGTATGATTGGCAAAGATTTTCTCCCACTCTGTAGGCTCTTTCTTCGCATTGCTGATAGTTTCCTTTGCTGAAAGAAAGCTTTTTAGTTTGAATCTATCCCAGTTATTAATTCTTGCTTTTATTTCTTGTGCTATGGGAGTCCTGTTGAGGAAGTCTGGTCCTAAGCCGACATGTTGAAGCTCTGGACCTACTTTTTCTTCTATAAGATGCAAGGTCTCTGGTCTGATTCCGAGATCCTTAATCCATTTTGAGTTTAGTTTCGTGCATGGTGAGAGATATGGGTTTAGTTTCATTCTGTTGCATATGGATTTCCAATTCTCCCAGCACCATTTGTTGAAGAGGCTCTTTTCTCCATTGCATATTTTTGGCCCCTTTGTCTAGTATGAGAAAATTGTATTTATTTGGGTTTGTGTCCGTGTCCTCTATTCTGTACCATTGATCCACCTTTCTATTTTGGTACCAATACCATGCCGTTTTTGTTACTATTGCTTTGTAGTAGAGTTGAAGATCTGGTATTGCAATACCCTCTGCTTCACTCTTTCTGCCAAGGATTGCTTTAGCTATTCTGGGTTTTTTATTCTTCCAGATGAATTTCATAATTGCTTGCTCTATTTCTGTAAGGTACATCATTGGGATTTTAATTGGAATTGCATTGAATCTGTATAGCACTTTTGGTAGTATGGCCATTTTGACAATATTAATTCTGCCTATCCAAGAACATGGGAGATCAAAAAACTCTACACCAAGAATGTAAATAATCCAACTGACAAATGGGCTAAGGAAATGAATAGACACTTCACAGAAGAAGATCTACAAGCAATCAACAAACATATGGAAAAATGTTCAACATCTCTAGTAATAAGAGAAATGCAAATCAAAACCACCCTAAGATTCCATCTCACCCCAATTAGAATGGCAATTATCAAGAATACAAGCAACAACAGGTGTTGGCGAGGATGTGGGGAGAAAGGTACACTCTTATATTGCTGGTGGGGCTGCAAATTAGTGCAGCCACTCTGGAAAGCAGTGTGGAGATTCCTTAGAAAACTTGGAATGGAAACACCATTTGACCCAGCTATCCCACTCCTCAGCCTATACCCAAAGGACTTAAAATCAGCATATTACAGAGATACAGCCACATCAATGTTCATAGCTGCTCAGTTCACAATAGCCAGATTGTGGAATCAACCTAGATGTCCTTCAATTGATGAATGGATAAGGAAAATGTGGTATATATATACAATGGAATATTACTCAGCCATAAAGAATGATAAAATTATGGCATTTGCAGGCAAATGGATGAAACTGGAGAATATCATGCTAAGTGAAATAAGCCAATCTCAAAAAACCAAAGGAAGAATGATATCGCTAATAAGTGGATGATGACACATAATGGGGGGTGGGAAGGGTTAGTGTTGGGGTTGGAGTTGGGTTTAGGGAGGGGGGCAGGAATGGAGGAAGGAAGGACTGTATAGATAGAGGGGAAGGGTGGGAGGGGAGGGGGGAAGGGAAAAAATGGCAGAATGAATCAAACAACATTACCCTATGTGAATTTATGATTACACAAATGGTATGCCTTTATGCCATGTACAGACAAACAACATGTATCCCATTTGTTTACAATAAAAAAAAAAAATAAGAAGGTAAAAAAAAAATTTTTTTTAGTTGTTAAACCTATAAAAGTTAGTGGTAACCTTTTAAAATGTGATATAAACATTAAATGTGATGATTTAGCACAGCTTCTAGAATATTGGGAGTGCTAATTTAGTGATTCCCATTATTAAGCTTTATTCCCATTATTAATCTTTGAAGTTTGACTTATCGAGTATAACAGATATTTTGTATTGTTTTTGTCACAACACCTGGAGCAGGTAGTGTCTGATATGTTTGATGTTGTCCACTGGGAGTGGTGGCTATACCTAGGGGTAATTGGTACCTAGTAGGGCTAGCTTTGGTGGTTACTGGACTTGAGATGATACGGAGAAAATAGTGGGTCTCAGAAGAGGTAACAGTCTTGGAGAGGACAACTCTATCTGAGGGATTTACAATATACCAGAGAAAGGCTGTAAGAAACTATCTGAATTTGGGAGATGGCCTAAACTATCTCAGGAATTCACCATAAATCTGTATGGAGCAAACCAGGAGCCCTATTTTGGCATATGAAAGGAGCAAACAATCAATAGAGCTTATTGTTGCTCATGAATCTCCATATTAAACCTTGGGTTGTGTGTCAAGGACCAACAGTTATTTAGACAGTAGGTACATATTTGATTAATATAGACTTACAAAAACAAAATTCATTTCCCAAATTAACTTCAGGAAAAAGGTATTATATAAATGAAAGATAAGTTGGAGAAATGCATCATCAAACACAAAGTTTGGCAACATAAACTTAGAGTTTGCAAATATTGGAGCACATCACAAGTTTTCACTCATGTAATTGAATTGCACAGACCTTCTTTTTTGTAATATTGAACTGTGGAAAGTTTTGTTGTTTCATTGACTTGATTGCAAGGGTCTTTCACCTTCATTGAACCTTGCTAATGTAGAAAAACACAATATAGCCACAGAGTAATTATTTCGAGTACAATCAATGCTTTCAGGTATTAGTCTCTTGAGAAAAACTATGGAAGTAGATTACTTATAAAATCACCTTCTAAATGAAAACCTTGGTAGAAGAATTCATCAGTAATAAAAGATAGCAATAGTTTTCTTGGGATTTAGTTTTCTTTTTAATGTTAAGTTATCACTTTGAGCATATATATATGTATCAAGTGTGCTGTTAAGTGTTGATACCATACAAATGTAAATGCCATGATTATTCAGAATGGCAAAATAATTAATGTCATAAATATGAGTAAAATAAAATAAATCCAGAGGCATATTGTTTTGAAAATAATATGTAAGCAGAATGTTTAATAGAATTATTTCAAAGAATACTGATTGTGTTAATTTTTTAAACATTTTTAATGCTTATTTTATTTTTGCATTTATTTTATATATTTATGATATAAATTAAATAGATTCCTTGTGATATTTCCACACATGCATACCATGTGTACTCATCAAACCAACTTTCCCTTATCTACCTTTCTTCAATACATACCTTTCCCAACTTCCATTAATCACTATTCTACATTCAGTTTGATTAGTTATTTTTTAGCTTCCACATATGAGAGAATATATGACAGACTTATTTCACTTGACATAATGTGATCCATTTCCATCCCTTTTGCTGCAAACTTCAGTCTTTCTTTCTCCTTTATAACTGGATAATATTCTGTTGTGTCTATATGCCACAGTTTTATGTAGTCATTGATGAGAGTCTAGACTGTGTCCATATCTAAGCTATTATGAATGGGGCACAATAAACATGGGTGTGAAGGTATTTCTTTGTTATGCTGTTTTCATTTCCTTTGGATTTATATCCAGAAGTGGGAAAGAAAAGTTACAATGAGATACCATTTCATCATAGTGAAAACAAATATACGGGAAAACAAAAATTTACAAATGCTACTGAGGATGTCTAGAAGAAGGAATTCATACACTGTTCATGGGAATATCAATTAGTATAGCAAAATGGAGAACAGTGTAGAAATTATTTTAAAAAATTCGTTGACTAAATTCTGAATAATAGCCACAACTTAGGTCCTTGTCACTTTATGTATGTACATCAAACAAACCCTTCTCAATTTTAAAAATCAAATAAACCAAAACACAATAATAGTGGGTGACTTTCACACATCACTCTCACAACTGGATAGGTCTTCCAAATAAAAATTGAACAAAGAAACTTTAGAACTAAATAGTACAATCAATGATATAGACTTAACGGCATATACAGAATATTTCATCCATCATTGATCGAATATATTTTTTTCTCAGCAGCTCATGGATCCTTCTCTAAAATAGACCACATGCTATGCCACAAAGAAGCCATTAATAAATGCAAAAAAATAGAGATACTACCTTGTATCCTATCAGACCATAGTGAAATGCAATTAGATATTAATGATAAAATAAAATCAAAAACTACTCCTATACCTGGAGACTAAATAATATGCTATTGAATGATGCAATGATAACAGAAGACATCATGGAAGAAATAAAAAAAAATTCTTAGAGGTAAATGAGAACAACAACACAGCATATCAAAATCTCTGGGACACTCTGAAAGCAGTAGTAAGAAGAAAGTTCACTGCATTGAGCTCATACATTAAAAAAATAAAAAGTCAACAACTAAAAGACCTAACAATACATCTCAAAGTCCTAGAAAAAGAACACATCAACATCAAAAATAGAAGATAGGAAGTGATTAATTTTAGAGCTGAAATCAGTGAAATTGAAACAAGAGAAACAATTCAAAAACTGACAAAACAAAAAGTTGGTTATTTGAAAAAAGTAAACAAAATTGATAAACCCTTAGCCACACTAAAGAAGAGGAGAGAGAAAACTCAAATTACTACAATTTGTGATGAAAAGGAAAGATCCTGACAGACATCATTGAAATACATAACATAATTAGAAGCTACTTTTCCAACAAAATAGAAAATATCAAAGACATTGACAAATTTTTAGAGACATATGATTCTCCTAAACTGAATCAGGAAGACGTACACAATTTAAACAGATCAATTTCAAGCACCAAAATAGAAGAAGCCATCAAAAGTTACCAACCAAGAAAAGGCCAGTACCAGATGGATTTTCAGTCAAATTTTATAACACCTTTAAAGAAGAACTAATGCCAATACTCCTCAAGGTATTTGAGGAAACAGAAAAGGAGGGAACCCTTCCAAATTCTTTCTATGAGGCTAGTATCACTCTGATACCAAAACTAGACAAAGACTCATCAAGGAAAGAAAACTTTAGACCAATATCCCTGATGAACATAGATGCAAAACTCCTTAACAAAATACTGGCAAATTGCATACAAAAAACATATTAAAAAGATAGTGCACCATGATCAAGTGGGGTTTATCCCAGGGATGCAAGGTTGGTTCAACATCTAGAAATCAATAAATGTAATTCATCACATCAATAGACTTAAAGTTAAGATTCATATGATTATTTCAATAGATACTCAGAAAGTGTTTGATAAAATATAGCACACCTTCATGCTTAAAGCTCTAGAGAAAATAGGAATAGTAGGAACATACCTCAACATTGTAAAGGCTATCTATACTAAGCCAATATCATTCTAAACAGAGAAAAACTGAAAACATTCCCTCTAAACACTGGAACAAGACAGAGATGCCCTCTTTCACCACTTCTATTCAACATCATCCTTGAAACACTAACCAGAGCAATGAGATAGACCAAAGAAATTAAAGGTACGTGAATACAAAAAGACAACTCAAGTTGTCACTATTTACTGATGACATGATTCTATATTTAGAGGATCCAAAAAACTCCACTAGAAAACTTCTAGAACTAATAAATGAATTCAGCAAAGTTGCAGGATATAAAATCAACACACATAAATATAATGCATTTCTATTCATAAGTGATGAATCCTCTGAAAGAGAAATTAGGAAAACTACCCCATTCAAAATAGCCTCAAATAAAATAAAATACTTGGGTATCAATCTAACAACAGAGGTGAAAGACCTCTACAATGAGAACTACAGAACACTAAAGAAAGAAATTAAAGAAAACCTTAGAAGATGGAAAGATCTCCCACGTTCTTGGATAGGCAGAATTAAGATTGTCAAAATGGCCATTCTACCAAAGGTGCTACAAAGATTCAATGCAATTCCAATTCAAATCTCAATGACATTCCTCACAGAAATAGAGAAAGCCATCATGAACTTCAACTGGGAGAATAAGGGACCTCGAATAGGCAAAACGATCCTGAGCAGAAAAAGTAAAGCAGGAGGTATCACAATACCAGATCTTAAACTATACTACAGGGCAATAGTAACAAAAATGGCGTGGTATTGGCACCAAAATAGACAGGTTGACCAATGGTACAGAATAGAAGACACAGAGACAAAAACCACATAAATACAGTTACCTCATACTAGACAAAGGAGTCAAAACATGCAATGGAGAAAAGACAGCCTGTTCAACAAATGATGATGGGAAAACTGGAAATTCATATGCAGTAAAGTGAGAGAAGAATGGAGGAACTTTAGATTATTAGAGGGAAATGAGAGGGAGGAGGGGATATGTAAAATGGTGGAATGAGAGACAGACTTCATTACCCTATGTACATGTATGATTACATTAATGGTATGAACCTACATCATGCACAACCATAGAAATGAAAAAATGTACCCCATTTGTGTACAATGAATCAAAATTATGCAGTCTGTAAAAATAAAAAAAAGAAATTTTGTATTTTAATGTAGAAAAATATTTTCATAAAAACATTATAAATCTCATTATAGGTTAAAAAAAAGGAAAGTGAAAAAAAAATGCCTCTGGCCACACAGTGATAAACATACTCAAATTTTGTTTAAAAGTACTTTTTACATTTTTTTTTTTGCTAATAGTTAATGCAAGTAAATCTGTTGCTTCTTTTACAATTGTATTTTTAAAATTTTATTTTTATTGGTGCATTATAGTTTTATATAATGGTGTTATTTTAATTTATTCATACAAGCACAGCTCACACTTTTGTGTTTCATTCCATTGTCTCCCATTTCCTCTTGCCTTGTTCCTTCCAAAATTCCCTTCCACTAGAATGCTGGTCTCTTCTATTTTCAGGAGGTCCCTTTTCTTTCTTTCTTTTCTCTGTAGCTTCTACACATTCCAGAGAAAATCATATGACCCTTGACTTTCTGAATTTGGATAATCTCACTTAGCATAATGTCTATTTTTAATTGATATAAAATATCTGTACTTGTTTATTGTATGTATAATTCAATACATATGTAGAATGTGTGATCATCAAATCAAGGTAATTAGCATTCCCATTTCCTCATTATCATTTCTGTGTGTTGGCAAACTTCAAAGTCTTCTACAGTAATTAAAAAATATCTGATTGATTGTTGTAGACTATATTTACCCTACTGAACATTAGAGTTATTTTTACCCTCTCATTGTATTTTGGCACCCAATGTCTACCCTCACTCTCTCCCTTCTTTTCCTGATTCCTTTCCTAGAATCCAGTGACCTCTATTCTATTTTCTACTTCTACAAGATCAAGTTTATTAACTTCCACCAATGAGCAAGAACATGCAGTATTTTTCTTTCTGTGTACCATTCACAATAACTAAGATATGGAACTAACCAAGATGTCCATTGATGGATGAATGGATTTTCAAAAGGCTTATGTACACAATGGGAATATTTTCAGTCATAAGAAGAAATGAATTCCTGTCTTTTGTGTCATCATGGATAACACCAAAGGATATTATGTTAAGTAACCATATGTTTTGATTGCTGTTATCTTTCTTTCTTCTGAGCAAAACTGTGGTCTGGAAGGGAAATGACAGATATCTCATGGAACTTGCTTCCTGGTCATACTAATGAGTTTAGAGGGGCCACTATCTTAAGTGCAGCTAGTCATACCCATTCCCTAGGAGTTTTCGAACTATTTTTAGAGGAAGAGCTTCTTTAGCTCTTCAAAAATACATGAAAATTCAATCAAGAAGTTATTGGTATTATTCCTCTGACAGGCAGAAGATATCTCTTAGCAGCAAGAGCAAATTAAATCAACACGCAAAGAAATGTAGAGATGAAAATGAAGGGACAGTCCAGGGCCTGAAGCCTACAAAATTACAATAAACCCTGCCTTTCCAAGAATCTAATTTTTCTGACATCATTTTAGTTTGATGTATAACACTATATAAAGATTTAAAATCTATGTTTGTCTCAATTTCTCATTTTTTTTTCAGATTGAGGAACAATTCTTCTCTTCATAAATAACAATTTGCATTATCTCCTTTCTTATGCATTCAGTTTATATGTATTCTCTAGATTTCCTAGCCATATGCTAAAGTGGACAATTTTAAACCTAGTTTATACTAAAAGGGAAAAAAAAAAACGATAAAAGATCATCCCAAGGCACAGACTGAATCACATCATCCTCTTCTACTAGAGAATTATTTCAGTAGACATAGCCCCTATACAAGGTATACAAGGACATTAAAATTCTAATTTTGGATGAAAACATCAGGATTAGGTACTAGACATTTGAAGAAATCAATGAAAAAAATAGAAGCTGAAATATTATGTGTAACTCTCAGACTCAGAAATTTAGAATCAAAGTGTTTACTCACTTCTTTTCAGGCTTCCACTTTCATATTTAAAAAAAAAAAGTCTCCTGACCTTTCATTTTATCTTCTTTTATGGAAAAAACTTCTGAATGGTTTAACATTGATGGTCGTTGTATTTGACTGGCTTTTGATTTTTTTTGATGTAATTAAAAGTCATTTTTTTTTAATTAAAAATTAAGATAAAAATACCTTAAAATCCATTATCATGTCGCTCTGGCACTGACAGTGTAAGTACAGATAACACCCTTGCATCACATTGCATAGTAATTTTTTGCATGAATTTTCTGCTTACTGCCTTTCATCCACTGTATGAGTCATGCAGTTCCCTCATTTCCAATTTTTCTATGTTAAAAGTGAGTACAGTGGTTTACTAAGTCCTTTAGAGGAATTTTCTAAAACACACCTACAAGAAAATGAGCTTTACATCATACACCTGAATGCTTTATAAACATATTTAGTACTATTATTAGAGGTTGGTAAATAGAAAAAAGACATGATTAAAAACCAATTGTGCAACAGAAATGTACTTAAGTTAGATAAAGAATTGAGGGGTAAATCATATATCACAAGAATTACAACTATATGATGTTTTATTATCTAATATTTCTGTTTTATCAATATGAAAAAGGTATCAATTTTCTACATGTATTGCCTCTTTTTCTCTCCTAGTGAATTTTACAGTTTCAGTCTAGCCCTCTAAAAATCTGTCACTAATTAACACATTCATTCATTATTATGTAATGCTTTCTTTATTCTTCATTCAAGAAATTCTGAGTTCTTTATGCATCAATTACTCTACTAGTCTCTGACTCAATGTCTGTTAGATTGTACATCTGAGTAAATGGTTTTAAATGCTATGGGATTTTGAAAACATATATTAAATTTATTTCTAACTCATACATAAAATCATAAAAATTATATACATTCTAAAGTTTACAGTACTTGAATGAAAAATGACCTGGGCAAAATCCATTTTTATTGTTTCTAAGAATGACAGGAAATATTTTCTTGCATTAAAAGTAAAAAAAAAATGAAAACAGAAAAACCTCAAATTGTATCATTATGATAATATTTTTGAGAAATTTATGGCTAAGATCAAGGAGAAAAATCCTAAAGGAATTTACGGCATTATTTTAATTTCAAATTTAATCTATAATTAAACTTACAATTATTTTTCTTTGTCAAGAAATGTTTTAAGTGTTTTCAGCAAGATACTATTCCGTGGCTCTTCATACACAATAAAAAAACAGTTTCTGGATCTTGAAGGTAGAAAATTGCACTTAAAAGTACTCTAATCCATAGGGTCATTTGTGTCAGCCCAGTACCAGTTAAGTTGACCAGTATTTTGGGGGAATCAGATAGAATTATGATCATATAAATTCGGTTGGCACCAGATGTCTAGCTGTTCAAAAGATCCTAATTTCCACACACAAACACACACAAATGATAATTAGATGATTTTTAGCACATGTGTGTCAGAGACTATTCTAAGTTAGTATTTATAAAGGTAACTTTAGGTGACTAAAACCTTAGGAAATCATGTTAGCAGTAAAGTGAAGCAATTCTATTTGGATATGGTAAATCAACATTTTAACAATTGTTCTTGATTATTTCAGTAAAGCATAAGGGTAGTTTCTAAATAGTCATTCATGTGCCTAAATGGCAGAGTCCTTCAAACCAGCATTGAAGGATCATAGCTTCCTGGGGTATTTAGCTTTCAAAGTTCAACTTTCATATCAATATAACAAATTGAACTGAATTTGTTGACAAGTGAAGAAGAAAGATGGCTTTGGGGGATGTCACATTTGTTTTGCAGTCAGAATAACACTGCAGATTTTCTCTGCCTTACAGGGCTTTGTGAATCAGTATAAAAACTGTAAGACTTGAAAGAAGCAGCCAAAATCACTAAAATAAAAGCATAGTAAATGCTTTCATGTATACTGAGATGTGAAAACCTATAGATATGTTTTTATATTCAGTAGATAATGAAAAACTAGAAACATACTTTTCTCTGGTTATATTTATAGGAAAAAATGTGAAATTAATTATGTGTGCCATTTATATTTCTTCTCATAAAAATATCTTAGTGAATCATCTACCTTACTTAGAATATAATTCGAGCAATGTTTAAATGGTTGAAATAGGTTTTTTTTTTTTTTTTTTTTTTTTTTAGTAAATATTCCCTGAAAGCTTGTAAAGTGTGGGGCACAGTGTTACATTCGCTGGTGCATTTAGAGATCTGCGAAGCCTGGGCCTTGCCTTAAGAGGAGCTTTATTTTCTTGGTGAATTAATCGACAGCACCTCATCTCTGAAAATATTCTGATTTATGACTGCAAGGCCCTAATTGCTCAGGGTGACTCTTGAATATTCATGTACTTTTGCTATCAGTAATTGAGTTGTATGCCTACTAAAAAATCAGTTAAGTGTGTTCCAGAATCAGCTGTATTTGCTTTACAAATAAGGTAATTTAATTACATTGTATTTTCGGTCCCCAAGATTGCTTCCAAGTCCAGTGATTTGCTAGAAGGATTCAATATACAGTTGTAATCACAGCTAAGATTTATTGCAGGGAAAGGATACAAAGCAAAGTTAGCAAAGGGAAACAAAAAGGGGTGTGAAGTTCGGAGAAAACCAGGCACACATTTCTGGGGATGTGTCACCCAGTGGTGTCACCCAGGATACCTTTGTCTAGCAATTACCTGTGAGAATCCATGTAAAATGTTGTCACCTGGGAAGCTCATGTGAGCCCAAGGGTTCAGGGTTTTATTGAGGGTCAGTCACATGGGCACCCTCTGCTGGGTGCATACCAAACTTCTAGACTACCAGAGGAGAGCAGGTGTTTATCACAAACTATGTTGTTGACACAGTTTTGACACAGTGAGCCACTTCTATCATCTGAGGAATATGTCAGTGTAGTGTATGTACTGTTGACCTGTCAAGTTCTCTTACTCCAGCCAAGGACCAACTTGGCAAGCAGACCTAAAGATACCAGTCTCAGGCCTGCTATGTTAAATTTTCTGCATATGCATAAACTGACGAAATGTGGGAATAAAAGAGAGCACGCAAGAGAGCAGTTTTTATGAAAGCAAAGTTTAATATTTTGAAAGGGCTTGGTAAAGGCAATTTGTTAAAAATAATTGCAGTTGAATTAAATATGTACTAAACCATTACTTACCCAATTTTCATGTTTACAGGAATCACTTGGGGATTTTGTTAAAGTGTGAATTCATATTGAATTAATTCTGGTATAAAGCCTGAGATTCTGTATTTTTAATGAGTTTCAATTTCTGATGAGGAGAATACTAACACACAGGTTATTCTCTGAACAGGAAGTTTCTAGAAGACTCTAAAGACAAATAATAATATTAATAAAACTTTAAGGATTCTGCCCTCAGAATTTTAAAGAGATTCTTTAAGTAACTCTTCAATATTAAAGAACTAAGATGAACTTGGTATGTAAGGCATTATAAATGTGGTTTATGTGAGATCATGAAAGCAAAACTCTAATCAATAAATCTTCATTCAAAGAAAAGGTGTTGACCTTACAATAAAATATGCACCATGAAAGTACAACTATGTTTTAATGTTTATGATGTGAAACATCTCATTAATGGCTCCCCATTTTTATAGACTTTATTTATTTGATTTCTGCAAAGTTGTGTGGAATAGTAAGGTATCTGAGGAATGACACGGAAATAAGGTCTCATGAGGAAATAAAAAAGGATATAAAGACTTGAGGATAGTGGAATTGCTTCAATCAGAATGTCTGCTTTGTAAAGGAGGTGGCATTTGAAACTTGGAAGGCTTGAAAGATGATTGGATTTTGATAAGCAGTGACAGAATAATGAAAAATGATAACAGGATCTTTTCTTAGAGAATAAAGAGGTATGGAAAAGTACAGTTGAGTAACGTTCAGGGAGTAGATTGGTTCTAGATTGTAGAGCTTTGCTGGGCAGAATAAAAGCATGCATTAATAACAAAAATAATGGACTCATCCTTCTTCTACGCCCTCAATACATAACTCTCCAATGACTTTCCATGTATAACACTGAAAATGAAAAGCAAAATCTTGACAAGGCCTCTACAAATGTTTTACCTTATCTGGATGCAGATTCGCTCTCTGATAAACATACTGGCCTTTACATTATTTAATGTGTCAAGCATATTATTGTCACACACATTAATGTGTCAAACATGTTATTGCTATATGTCAGACATATTATTGTCATACACATGAATGTGTCAAACATATTATTATTTCAGGATTTTCCTATCTGCTGTTAACTCTGCCTGGTAGTCTTTTCTCAGATTTTCTCTTGTCTTTGCTTCTGCTTCATGTTTTCTTTGCCCATTCTACAAAGGCTCCCTAGATCGCCTAATCTACAATAGCAATGACCCAGAAAGTTCTTCTTTTGCTCTGCTTTAATTTTCCTGTATAGCATCCATCATAATCTAGAATTATTGTTATGCTTATTTACATGTTTGTCCTTACCAGTAGGATGTAAGTTGAGTTCACTGAGGTATCACCCAAGTCTAGAACGAGAAACAACAGGTCTTCGGTAAATATTAGATAAACATACATAAATATATTCATTGAAATTTTTCTTATGTCAGAGGTGATTTAATATGATAATAAAACTTATAAATTGAATGGCGTTAGTGATTTAAGTTTTCTCCCCAGGGCTAGAATAATTCTTGGATGTATGTTAGGTGTTCAATAAATGTTATGTGAAGGGATATATATTCTAATTTTTATGTATTTAATTTTTCATTCTAATGATATTGATAATTTTATGCAATTAAGTAATAATATGAAGTGATTAATATTAATGACACACTTATTACATAGTATTTAATTCAGGGATCAATTGCCTTATAATCACCTTAGAGTTGTAGTTTGGGCTGTTATAACAAAGAATCACAAATGGGGTAACTCATAAACAATATACATTTATTTTTTCCAGTTCTGGAGATTGGAAGTCTAAGGGAAGGTTGCTGGCATGCTTGGGTTCTGGTGAGAGGCTTTTTTCTAGGCTGAAGTCTGCTCTTTTCCTATTTTATCCTTCCATGAAGAAAAATGTGAGAGCTTTCTGGGGTCTCTAATAAAAAGGCACCAACTCCATTCATGATGGCGTCACCCTTGTGACACCTCACTCCCCAAATCACCACCCTAACACCATCTCACAGGGAGCATGTGTCTGAACAGGAGAGAGGTGCACAATATGCATGGCCTTCTCTCCTCCTTGTCACCCCATTAGCAGGAAGCACATGCAGTACCCCATGAGCACAGCATACTGTTGGTCACAGGACATGTGGAATTACCACAAGGCTCAAAGTCAATACCTGGTAGATGCGTTACATCTTTTACTGAAAGAGCAGGGCCTGACCCCTCCAGAAGGCCACACTTTCTGTTCCAACCAACACTTGTTTCTAAACAGATGAGAGGCATGATACTGTATCATGAAGGACCAATAGCCTAACATAACATTCATACTTGTATTAGCTAAGCAACTTCACCCAAAATGATGGTACAAGAAAACAAAAATAGGAAAAGCTACAGTTCTTTTTCTTGTCCTTATTCATCAGTTACTAAAGGAGAGTATGTTGGTGGAATGTGTATCAAAGTGTGAAGTGCAAACAACTGATTTGGTTTTGTGTAATCTTTTCACATGCACCAAGTGTGAACTGTATGTTCAGTGGTTCTGCCTACAGGTTAAATGTTCATAATTGTATTCAAAACTGGAATTGCATAATATATACATGAACAGTAAAATTTATGTTAATAATTGAACATTTTAATTTTTCTTGAGTGAGAATTGCATTAAGTTGCAAATAGAAAGCACCATGGTAAGTCAATTCAGAGATTGTAGAAGAGCAAAATGTGTTTTATTTTAGTATCTAGAAATCTATGTTACTTTCAAAGTTGTTCTTTGAACAAGGGGAGTTACATTTTAATTTTTGCACGGGACCCGAGAAATTTTGTAGACAATCCTTCATCAGTATACAAATGAAAAATGCTGAGTATGTCTAAGCTTTTGTGAAGAAGAAATAGAAGCCTGTGTCTTAGTAATGCTATCCACTGCATAGGTAACCCCTGCTTACTTAAGTATTTGGACACAGGAAAGTAGAAGGCATGAAATATGCTATAAACTCACAATACTTTAATATATGTTCCCAAAAGTTTCTACTCCAGGGAGAAGAAATCTGTGGGATACAGCAATAGTTTCTTTTCTGCCCCTGACCCAATTTGCCATCTTTTTGCTTTCAGAAATACTAAAATGAAAATATTTTAGATTTTATTTCAATTCATAGGAATTTTATACAATTAATTTCATCATTAGAAATAAGAATTTTTGTAAAGAAAATTTCTATTTAAGAGTAAAATCAATATAGACAAGAGAAACAATGATGGGGGTGGGTGGATTATTCAAAATAGTAGATAATTCCCTTTACTCATTCCTCATCAGTATAAATGTTGTTTTGTTTTCTGTCTCCCCAGGTAGACATATTTATAAGAGATTATAAATCTGTTACATTCAATGGCTTTCTACAACAAATGTGCTAATGATGAATAATTTTCCCAGAGTTTTGTCAGTTACGTTCATTCATTCATCACATTTCCTTTGTTCAGCATTTAAGCTGATCTTGATTTATTTGTTTTGACACCATTTTACTCAGTGCAGATAGATAGAAATAAATGCTTTATAACCTGAGACAACCCTTAAATCCCATCAATTAAGGAAAGAACAGAGCATGGCCATTTCAATTACATTCAGAGGTAAAAATAAACAGATTTCATGTCTTTTTCTTTTCAAATCTAGTTGTTTCTTGAGCCAATGATCCAATTTTTTCTATCACAATTAATATTTACATACGACTTGCTCTCAATTTTCTTTTCCTCATACACATTAGGTTGGTTCTCTGTAAATGTGCCTCTATGAAATCCTTCTAATACTGTTACTTCATTATATTCCTTGTGTTTTTTGATGATTACCTAGAAGTTTTGTCTCCAAGATCCCTTTATTAGTCAGGTTTTAATCACTATAACAAAACACTTGAAGCAAGCTAATATTAAAAAGAAGTTAATTTAACTCACAATTTTGGAGGCTGAAGGAATAAATGGCATAGCACTGGCTCTGGCAAAGGTCCCATGTAGAGAGGGTGGAGAACATGTGAAATGAAGGAGTGGGTCTTGTACCAGGCAGTAGGGCTGAGTGGGGCCAACCTTGCTCCTAATATAATAATCCTTGCAAAAGAACTCTCCAGGGTCCTGTGGGAAACATATTTAAGAGATTTAAGAATCTCTTTTGAGGGCATACCCCCCATGATCTAAGGACCTTCCGCCAGATTGTGTCTCCCAGCACTACCATCCTGCCTGGGGACCAACACTTAGACCTTTAGGGGCAACCAAGCCATATCCAAATGGTAGCAGTCCCCTATTAAAGAGTGTTTGCTCTCCACAGTTGCAGGTTCTTTTTCATAAAGTTGTCAATGTATCTCTTTTTCATTAAGAAGTATTTTTCTTGTTACATATAAGAGTCAGAGTTTGCTTTCTTGGATTATCTGTTTTAGTCAGGTATAATAATAGTACTAACTATTATTATTTCACCACTTTGTGATCAAAAGACCTGAGAAGAGTAATTTTAGAGGAGGTAAATTTATTGGGGGCTTACCATTTCAGAGGTCTCAGACCAAACATGGGAGACTTGTTTCTCTGGCCCTAAGGTGAGGCAAAAGATCACAGCAGAAGACAATGCAGGAGGAAAGCAGCTCAGAAAATGGCAAACAGGAAGCAGAGAGAGAGGTCCACTCACCAGGCACGAAATATATCGTGTAGAAGAC